>NC_088606.1:28519396-28819396 GCF_036013475.1 Columba livia | reverse complement strand
AATTATTTTTACTGCTGAACTAGTAGGCATCTATGAACAGTTCAGCCAAAATAGACCTTTTTCAATATTAAACACACACTTTTCATGCTCAAACAAGCAGCTGGGCAGCATAATCAATGTTTTAGACATGAATTGACACAAAACTTGGGTAATAGAGCAATCAGTTATTTTAGAGGCTGTGTATGTGTTGGTCCTAAATAGTGTTTCCAATGGGTTGTGTGAGATGGACATGATTTTACTCGTGCTACTTATGTAGTTGAGTATAATCTTGCTGTCTGATAAATATTTTAAATTAGGGAACAGTTTGCATTAACAGACCTCAAAGCTATGAAAACCTAGGAATTTTCATTGTCCTGGATTTCACAGCCCAGAAAACTACTCTGTTTTATTTTAGCTACTAATCTCACATTCTGGAAGAAATATATTTTGGAAAGAGCCATATGAGATTTGAGCACTTCATTTTTTTCCCTGCACATTACGAAACTTGAACTCTTGGTCTACACTAAACTAGATAGACTGTGTATGGAATGAGGCAAAAGAAAAAGCCCCCTTTAAGAGTAGAGGGCGAAAGGGGAAACAGAATCTTATTTATCCACCCAGAATTACCCAGAAAGGGTTACTGGTATTAATGGTACGAAATTATTTTACCCACTCTTTCACTTAAAGGAAGTAATGTTACTAGAGGAAAGTTTTAATTTTCAATGGATGGACATAGACGTGGAGGGCAAAAACAAAAGGACTTTCAGGCTGATGATTTAGTAGCTGGACATATTTGTGTCATTTCATATATTTCATTTATATTATCTGCCACATCATATATAATTTTCATGGAGAAAAAAAAGGTAATAATTACATCATCCAGAGCATGAGTATAACATGGTTCATCAGGTTTCTGATATAATATGCAAATGTTCCACATTTTTTCAGGATGAGAGTTTATTCTCAGGCAATTAAACAGTATTTCAAGGTGGAGGTAAAGTGGACTCTGCTGTATGATCTAAGATCTGTCTGTTAAAATAAATAGTTCCTCCCAAAATTCCTGTGGTTAACAGACATACAGTGCTTCTACAAGCTGTCCTCTGTTACGGAAAAGTGTCATCTCCGCAGATACTGTGTGTTTTCAGAGTATCCAGGGTGTGTCTTTCATTATCCTGTTATGTAATCATGTGGAATAAGAATAGATACTTGAATAATGAAGCTTCCTTTTTGTGGAAAGATTCTAATGGTGAACAACAGCATATATAGTCTGGCCTAGATTAACACTGTTTCTCCCTATGTAAAAGCTAGTTAAACATTTAATGTCTTTTCACCCTATCTGATACAATAATATTACTCCTCCACCTATCTGGTGATATGGTTCCCATTTCTATAGGCATAAGGGGTATGGAAGAGCAGGGAAGGACTTTTGCCTTCCTCCCAGGCCCTCCCGCCCCTTTTGAGTATTAGCTTTATACTGACTAGGATTTTATTATTTATGTGTCAATATATCAAAATAATGCTTGATGAAACAGTGTTTCATTGTGTAAGTATTCCTCATAAGAAGGTTTAACTGTATATATTGTACAGGCATATTTTATTACTTCACTAGTTCTCCTTATATAGAAACCTGTTAACACATTCTGATCAAACATTCATGAAATTACATCAAAATAAATTTATTTTCATTTGTTAAGGTTGCTTTTTGCTGCCCTTGAAGTTCATATGGAAAAACAAGCTCACATAAAGAGCTTGCAGCTTCATGTGAAGTATGGCTGATAATCCTACAATAAAACACTAGACATTATGCTTTGCCCAAGCAATCTTCTGAATAGACTTAAAGGTGTTTGGAAAATTATATGAGAAGTACATATGTTGCATAGGCAACTGCACTTTTTTTTTCCCCAAATGTGTTGGTCTGCTTGTGTGAATAATTAAATTTCAAAGCTTAGTATTAAATTTGTCCCCCAGTACTGTACAGCAATTTAATAATTTTAATTCAGTATTTCAGAAAGGTCCTTTGCTCTGTTCTGTATTTATCATAGCTTTTCTTAAAAGTCTATAAAGGCTGACGAGTTTGTTTTCTTATGCCTGTTGTGCAGCGATCACTGCAAGTTGTGCTTGCAAATGAACACTCGGGTAACTCTATATAATATTTTCAGAGTCAATTACTTCATGGAAATAACTTGAGCAATTGGAAAGTAAAGGATAGTTTTCTCCATTATTTTAGAAATATCTGTATTGTTATAATACAGATCAAATCTGCAATGAACATTATGCATTATTCAAGAAATGACCAGGCATTCTCAGCAGTGTTTCAGCTAAATAACTGATGATTGTAACCTTTAAAGAAATCTCATTGTGGTGACTATTGGTAAATCATTTCTCCATTCATAGTAATCTTTATTTAGAAGCTATCTAGAAACCATTATATCTTTTATTAATCTTAAAAGCAATAGCCAATGATTTGACATTTTCTAAAAATGGATAAATTTTCCATCTTCTAATACAGCAGACTTCAGTCAATTTTTTTTTTTTTGCTACATTGTCTAAGGCTTTCTGTACCTAGGAAGTATTAGTTGTTGTAAACAAATACACTCACAACTTGCAGCAGATGAGTTTAAAGATTACAGTTCTTAAAGACCAGGACATGATTCTCATATGGCTGAAAATAATAAAAAAATATTTTAGAGTCAGTAGGAATAAAATCATTATTCTTTGCCAACTACATACAATATGTTGTGAATAACAGCACTATTCTCTGTTTCCAAGTCTCCAAAAGTCTTTGACTCCCAGTATATAAGCGGTATTTTCTGAGGAGAACAACTTTTTGCAATCAAAGATGAGTTTTCTGGAAGTTCTGATCTGGGAATGGAACTATTTTTATAGCATGTACTATGTGTTCAACCAATAAGTTGTGCTGTACATGGCATGGCACTTGAAGTCCTCTTGTGCGTTCTGAATGCCTGACCCATATCAGGCCCTGTAGTCCTTGTCCAACATCAGACTCGTGGGAACCTTCATATTTTTGAATATCATCTTCTTCAAATGATTGACTCCAAATTTCTTCATATTTTTAACACAAACTGCTGCTGAAAGCATTCAAAGATCATGCATTTTTTTGTGTTCTTTTCTGCTATGTCGTGTTTTTACCAAGCCATTTTTTTCCTTTAAGTGAAGAGAGGAAGGAAGAGGCACCTTGATGTTCTCTAGCACGTTGAATGTGTTTGGCTGATGTAAAGTCATACTGACCTTTTTGGTCAATCTTTGGGGCAGTGGTACTGACTTGGGACCACCGTCACTGCAAAAAGAAAGCTTGTGACTCTCTGCCTTGAGCAGAGTTTCCAGCCTTCGCCATTTCTGTTTACTTTGAAGTAGCAATTAAACCAAGCAGTCTGTGCTTAATTTTGCAAACCCTTGTCCTGGAAATCTGCCATGATGATATCATAATAGCTATTAGATTTTCATTCTTTTTTATTTGAAGTCAGGAGTTGATTTCTGTCCTTAGAAATACAAGTGTTTGTGCAAGGCCATGAGGCTGATTTCCTGCTGAATGATGTGACTCATGGAAACTAGAGTATGTAAGACAACTTCGGGCATGTCTTTTCTTTGAATGAAAAAAAAATAATTGTGGGATCGTCCACATTTTCAAGTTAGAACTGTTGTTTGTTTTTTTTTTTTTTTTAAGAAAAATCTTTATATTTTGTGTTACAGAAGTGAAGTAATCTTATCTTCTACTGTAAGAGAATAGGTGAATGAGAGATTCTAGTTAAGGAGTGAAAAGGACTTCAGCAAATAGTACTGACCAATTGGTAGGTTGCGTGAAGAGTGTCACTTTTAGTTTATCTATCTCTACTTTTAGCATTACATGTTCTGAAATTAGGTAGTTTTATACATCTTTGTTCTGGAATCAATATATATCAGTATGAAAAGAAATCAGATGCTGTAAAAAGTGTTTGTGGTGAACTGAAATTTTTCTTGTCCAAACTGTTCTTGTCCAATGTAATAAATACGACTCTGACAAGTTGCTTCCAATAACGCATTCAGTGTTACTTCAGTTCTGCGTTCCGTCATTGAAAGGGTTGTCAGGCATTGGAACAGGCTGCCTAGGGAAGTGGTTGAGTCACCATCCCTGGAAGAATTTAAAAGATGCATGTGTGAGGTTTTTAGGGACATGGTTTAGTGGTGAACTTGACAGTGCTAGTTTAGTGGTTGGACTCGATGATCTTAAAGATCTTTTCCTACTAATGATTCTATGGAATTTAAAGGAAAAAAAACACAAAGTTTTGATAATCACCACAAGAAAAAATATACTTCAAAACAAAATTACATCTGTTTCCTTCAAACCAGCGTGTTTTTCAAAGGAACTGTTCTCAACATAAACCACATATGTAAATGTAGGTTGAAAATGAACTTGATGTCTTATCATACTATGGAATTCAGGGTTCAGGAAATAAGTCCAGCACCTTAAATTCTCAGGGAAAGAAAATAAGCAGTAATGATAATTGGAAAGTGTGGTAATTGTTATCCCAAATGTCAAGTGTTATTACTTTCATTAATTTAAATACCTTTTTCTACTAATTTTTATGCTGGATGTGTATGTATTTTTAAGAGATAAATAAATGGTTCTCTTCTTAATGATCTTTAAATAACATTACATCTTGATAGCCTTTTTTTTTTTTTTTTTTTCAAAATTGAGTGTTGTCTTCTGAGCAGGAGATGTGAGGCAACTGAAGCTTTTCCCTGCCAAACCACACCAGCCTTTGACTCTGAACCACCACACAATTCTGCCTCAGGGAAACCTTCTGTATGGGCAAAGAAATCAGAATTACTTTCTTCCTTAGTGTTTGTGGCCAAAGACATTGTTTTTCACTGTTAGACATGAAAAGGTCAATCAGATGAAAACAGCATAATGCAGATGAATTGGCAGTATTGCTTGTTGTGAAAAGGGTCTTTGAATCTCACTGTCTTGCTTCTCACGGAACTTCTGCTCGTGTGCTGGAGAGTTCCTGATAGCCCTGTAATTTATTTCTCGCTATCTTACAGGCGTTTTTTGTATGAGAATCTGATCCCTGTTTATGTGTAGGTGACTATAAACTGCTCTGTGTACCAGTATCAAACACTGATTATAAGCATAACGTCTGCCCATTGTAAACGGGTTTAACGTGGCTGTAGGGGCAGTGCAGCCATAGGACTAGGTTGTTTAGTCATCGGCCTATTGCATCAGATAAAGAAAAAGACTATTAGGTGTTGTTTGAACATAGGAAATGGGTGCTGGAAATTTCAGATAGTCAACAGTAAAATATTAATGTTCTTTGTGAGAATTATTGATGGTTTTCTAGTATGAAAGTTATGGCACCCAAAATGAGGTAGCTCTGTTTGAATCTTATTCTGGTAGATAAGATGAATTGAATACTGGACTCAGAGTTGGTGGTTGCCTAGTGACAAGTGATCATGACCTGATTGCTTTCAATCTCTGCAAATGGAGGAGGGTGCCAACCAATATACTCAGTGCTTTTGAGGCACTAATTGCCTAAGGGGAAAATTTATATGTGAAATTGATTGAGACAAAAAATTTTGATGGAAAAATTAGAATGGAAGTTGACTAGAACTCTTAAAGAAAAATTTAAGAAATGATGGTTTCCTATGCACCTGAAAATTATAGAACTACATCCTTTTTCAGAATGAAGGTGAAACCAATATCTATGTATGTTTATGTAGGCCTTTGGGAACAAAAGGGAAATATATATCAATTAAGATAAAATGGAATGTCGGAGGTGAAGAAAGTTGATTAAGACAAGCAGAGGCATTAAGGAAAAATCTAGCAGGGTTAGAAAAATGAAAGAAAAAAACTGGGTCTGTGTGTATTTGAAATGGGAAGAATTTTGGTAAAGGTATAGGTTCGTTAGCAGTAAGGTATGGTAAAACTTCTACTGATGCAGCAAAGGCACGAGAGCTTGATGCTGGTTTCTTTAGGTGCTTACCTGCACAGAATCCATGCTACAGGTCTTTATAGTTCAGATTACTGTTAACAGCGGTGTTCATGGAGTGTATGCAATCATAGTCATCAGCAATACAAAAACTTGGGGAGGAGAATTCTGCAGTCAGAGTTCATATCATGCCATCTTGAACAAAACAGGATTTTTATAGCTGCTTGTGTGTTTTGTCATCTTGTTCATTCTTCTTTGCTTCTCTCTCAGACTCCGTATGCAAAAGCATTCTGCTGCTGGAATCCAAATGCTGGAGTCCCAATTGTGAAGCTTCAAGAACTGCCTGCTCTGTGTTTGAGTCATACCCATACATGATGAATACTATCTCTATCTTTTCTGCTGGGGAAAAAAAAAAATATTTCTTGTTTGTGTCTGAAGCAAACTTTACAAGTACTTGAAAAAAAGAAAGGGTATAATCCTTAGATGTACCAAAAAACCCCAGATCTTCCCAATAGAGGGAAACTCCTGACATCTCAGAAATACCCACTGGCATTGCCTTGCTGTGATTGTCACAGTTCTGTGTTGTTTCTTCAGTAGGTTACCTGCCATGATTTGACCAAGGGACTTTGAAACTCTTAGGCATCATCATCCTGAATCCCAGCTTGCAGTGTTTCTCAGATATTCCAGAACTGTTGAATAAATTGTCTTTTATGTGTTCTTCAGACAAGGAATTGGCTTACTTCTGATATCAGCCTGATACAATTTTCAGCATCATCCATTCTTTGCAGTGCTGGTGTTGTGACGCTTGCAGTACTGAGCTGTCTGAGCACTGGATGTCCCAGCCTCAATGCAGTTGTGGGCAAAATCTTGGAAAAATACCTTCATTAGAGGGATAAAAGTAAGATTGTATATTTTTTCAACAAACGTATAAATGGAAAGTAATTCTTATAAAACAAGCACAGCTTAATTGCAAGTCCATTTAACTAGGATAGGCATTGTATACTGAAGTATTTGTAAGGCATTTGACTTATTAGTGCATAAGAATTATGGTTTTAAAATACTGGAAAAACACTATATTGGCAGAACCAAGTTAAATGCATTAACTGTATAACTGATCTTGGAAATCAGACTGAAGTGAAAGGTACTATTAAGAAAGGAGTTTCTGAGGTTTTGTGCAGAAACCACTCTGGGCATGATCATCAATGTACTGTGAGTAAACATGGCTGATTAAAAGTTTGCAAATTACAATGATGTTTGGATCTGTGCAGCTTAGTAAATCAAACCTCTTAAAATTTATTTCTCTCAGTATAATGAAGTGAAAGTATATTATTATTATTATTAATGTTATGGTTTTATTCATTTTTATCTTTGCTGTCCTAAACTCCAGGCTGCTGGTTGTTGCTGTGTAGTTACTTTTGTTAAGTTTGAAATGTTTTTGTTTTCTTGTGATGCAGAACAGGAATAATGGGAAAAGCATTTCAAGTTCAGCTCTCCTTTTTTTGCATGAACAAAGGCATAGAAAGAACAGACCTGATCCTTCCAGTCCTGCTAGCAGAAATTATAGAATGATTTAGTTTCTCATGGTGCTTTATTTGTATCGTAAAAAGTTCTATCCATCACTTCCGTGGAGACACAAAACATTTATTGCTGGTAACAAATTAATACTCTTTCTAAAATGTTGTCAATCAGATGTCAGGCCCTGGTAGAGCTGTTTATTGCTAAAACTCCACCTTACAACTTAAACAATTAAAGAGGAAAATAGCGAAACAGCACATGGTTTTAAGAGCAAGGAAATAGAACAAGAAACTTTAATGTCTTTTCTCTCACTCTCAACTCACTACTGTATTTCCATTCTATTACACTGCAGTTCATCTTCCTTTGTCTCTTCTTGTGCTGTTAGACTGACTTGGTCTTTTTTGCAATTTCATTATGTTCTTTTAATACTGGTTTTTTTCCTTAGCCATTCTTTTTTTTTTTTTTTTTTTGAGTCCTTAGCTGGCACACCCATTATGCATAATGTCTTCCTCATATACTCCGCTTCCACTGTTGACTCTCCCCTATTTGTATTCCTGTATTTTTCTCTACGTGTTTGCATTTTCAAATGTAGTCTTGGTAATGAAAACAACCTGCAGAAGAATATCAATATTTTAAAGAAACCAAAGAAAGTTTTAAACTTACCACTTCATTCTTTCTTCCTTTAACATGCATATCTTCCTGTGCACAGCAATCCTCACTGTGTCATTCAAAATCCACGCCTGAGCTGAGAACCTACTTTCCTCATCCCAGCTTAAAAGATGATGGATGTTGTCATTGTAATTCATGGCTGAGAACACTGACAGTATTGGCTGAGCAGGTTTTGGCAAGAGCATGGGCTTCAGACTTGGAGAGGTAAATATGTCAGGAGGAGAATATAGTATCGACAGTTGCATTGGCTCCAACCTTGGCAATGATGGTAAAATAAGTCAAGGAGAACTTTCAAATTAAAAACAAGTTAATTTCTCATCATTATATAACGATGTAGATTGTCATCCAGTAGAAACTGCTATGTAAAAGTCAGTGCCACAATAGTCCACTTTTCCAAAACCCTTAGTAAAATGTTTCCATGTGATTTTTACATTAATGTTTTACGTTGCATGGGCTAGCTCCAGGTGGTCTTTTTTAGAAGCATGAATATCTTAAATTATATGTGCCGTCTACATAACTTTTTCAAATAATGCACATGATGGGGTTAGCCAATTACAGATGTGCAATAAATCCCGTGTGCCAAAAGCGCTTGTTCTGCTTTTTGCTTTTAGTAACCAGAAACAGACACAAAGTAATCACTGCTGTAGTTTTTGATATATAAAATGAAAAAAGGCTGTTGTTATCTGTAGATTGTAATATCTGATAGAACTTTTGTTTGTCTTTTTATTTGTCCTTTAGTGAACAGAAGAAAAATGTTTTGGCTATGAAGAGTGTTTTGAACAGAGCCTCAGTAAAGCGTAATATCGCAGTGCTCTGTTTTGCTTAGCCTCCTCAGCTGAGCAGAGAATATAAAGGCATACTTTAAGTCCTGCTGAATCTAGCAGAGCTTTGTCTATGTTTCTTCTGTTACTGTAGTTTATTGGTTTTCTGGATCATCCGAACTTCTACTTTGTACCTCCAGTTGAATGACTGGTTCTTTTAGAACTTGTTGAGTCTGTTGCAGGGATAATAAATACATCTCTGTGAAGAGCTGAAGAATTAGATTAACAAACAGATAATGAATGTAGCAGAGGCCTTAAAAAAACTAACAAACAAAAACACCAGATAGAGAGCCGTGTCCTTGTTAGTACCTAGACATGAGGGAATCCAGCAGGGAAAATGAATGGGCTTTTATAATATTTGTTTTACCGAGTTACTTCACTCTGTATTACAAGTCAAAAGTTATGACTCACAGAAAATATTTCATCTGAAGTGAAAGAAAACACACAAACTTTTTTTTTTCATGAAAAGAGTCAATCTGTGTTTCACATCTCATATACTTGCAGATATATATTAATTAGAATTTTCCAAAGTGACTATCTAAATATTTGGAGTAAATAATAGAGTCCTGGAAGTGAAATTTGAAGTATATGGATTTAACAGTAATTCTTATTTTCATGTAGTAGTTATACTGGATACCTGTGGTCAACAGAGTGAGATTTAGATAGTGAAGGTAGACCCAGCAATTTAAAAAAACCAAATTGCAGTGATTTTATATCTGTATAATATGCAAGTATAACCACAGTCTGACCAAAGTTTGACCACAATATCAACGCAGCTTAATTTCTGCAACTGTTCTCTTTGAAGCCAGAGGAAGGAAACCAAATTTCCACCAAATCCCAGTGCTCTTGTGGTCTCCCATTTCAATCAGGGATATAAAGTAGAATACAATGAATCCATAGTAAAGACTTTCCCAGGACATTAGAGAGATCAGTAAAAACTGTTTTCATTAGCTGTCTGTAATTAAAGAACACACTTCATAGGGAGCTTACAATATAGAGACCATGTAAGCCTCTGTATCTATCCAAGATTGCAAACAAATTAAGAATCTCCACACAGCTGGGGACTTGGGTGGTGTTTTAAAATATTGAGGTCCTTTAAGGAACATCTTTTCTGTTTATTTTCTAATTTTTAAGCCAAGGTGAATATTTTTATTTTTAATTTCAAAGTTTTTAGTCATACTGTGATTTCTGTTCCTAAGGAAGGAAAGGCAAATCCCTGATAAACTACTTAACTCCAGTTATGCCACGGTCATCCTTATAAATGGAGCTGTTAGAAAATGCTTGCCTTATTTTCAGTGTTTGAGCATGTCACTCCCTAGAATTCATACAGAGTTAGCCAAGTGCATCGACACAAGCATGTATGTGTTGTTGCTTTGTGTTCTACTTGTATCATATAAAAATTGCTTCGCTTTGCATGGGGTGATACCACATGCAAGTAAAAAATCCCACATCTTATTTTATCATCTGGAAAGTCATTAAGTGCATATTCATAATCATAAAATGAAATGAGATAAATATTTTTGTTCATATTTTTATGCTTGTAGACAATTCTCAATCATTACCTATAGCAAGCAAAATAATATTGTCAATGTTACCTCACTTCAGATTTTATAGAAAATCACAGTTGTGTAAAGGTTTAGGAAAAATCAGGAGCTGTTTTTTTTTGTTGCTTTTTTAAATACATATGACGTTTCTACAACTATTAGAGCAACTCTACATTTATATATCCCCTTTCAGATTTGAATTGCTGTGTATGCCAGCTGTTTCTCATCCTCTTGATGAAGCAGAACAGTGCTGATAATGGTAACAGAGAAATTGAGGCATATACAGATTTAGGGCTAGCTTTTCAAAAGAGTGCAGCACCCCAACTGGGGCCAGATTTCAAAAGATCTCTGATCCTATTCAGCAACAAAATAAATAGCCAGATTTTCAAAAGATTTCAGCACTTTGGTAATCTGATCATAAGAAGCAGCTGCTGAGCACATTTGCAAAGCCAGCCAAGAGTGACTTGTTCAATATCACATAAGAAGTGTGTGGTAGAGATGGGAATAGAGCCTTCTTCCCATGTCCCAGGACCAAGAGCTGAGTTCTTAAGCAATAACACTATCTTTATGTCCTTTGTAAGAATATTGCATTTAATGGGCTTTTCATTAGGAAATTTAACGCGTGTCTGTGAGGAGGTAGTTTTCAGAGTAACATTAAGATTTACACTTAAGAGAGGACAATGAAGCAATCAAATAGGAATATTATTCATCCATTTTACATTAAATCTCTGTGTTACATTGTATATATTAGGTATCTATAATAAAAGTATTTTTTAAACATTTCATAGACCATCACCAATCTTTTAAGTGTCATAAGAAAAAATTAGAGTAACTAGATATTCTAAAAAAAAAATCCAAAAACCCAAACAGAAGCCTGTAGCAAGTATATTATATGGCAAGTCCAGGTGTGATATTTTTTTTTTTTGTGAGCTTTTACTATCATGCTACATTCTGAGGCCATATGGTTTCTTTCTGTCACTTCCTAGAGATGTAGAAATAGTCTTTTTAGCTTTCTTTTTCTGAAAATAAATATCTTGGTAGTTTATTTTATACTTTAGCACATGATTATCTCTTCACTCTTCTATGTCAGGCTGTTTCTGCTTATTCTGTCTGTAAGTGCTGTTACTTTTTGTGTCCTGTTCTCTGTACTTTCTATTTTCTGCCTCCTTTTTTTTTTTTTTTCCTTGGCTTTTCTTTTGCTCCAGCATTCTGTCCTGAAGACTTAAATGACAAGTTTTTCTTTACAGATATTACTAAGGAACTGAAAGGAAAATTAACAGCTTACCTAACCTCATCGTACATTTTGCTTTGTAATTGGTTTCTTCAACAGTCTTGTGGAGGCTGTCGATTCTCTGATGACCTTATTAAACTTAAGAGAACTGTATTCTTCATACAGACATCCATGTTGAGAGGCCGCTTGGCAGCCCTTAGACTAAAAGCTCAAACATTTTACAAGACCTACATATTGACTCACCCATCATCAGCTTGAAGTAATCCCAACAGATATTTCTTGGGTAGAAGCATCAGGCAAAGCCAGTGCTCAAACAGTTTTCCCATGTGTGTGTACTGGCAGCTTTGATATAAGTTGATCTCCAGCAGAGATGATGCCCGACAGTGAACATGATCTTTGAAGATACCCATGTCTGTCCTGAAAGGGTTCTTATTTCACCTGCCAGACAGGAAGATGAATTTTGGAGACAACTTCCATTCAGTCTGAAATGCACACAAAGCGTAGATATCATGGTCATGAGATGATGGGTCTGTGAAGTTCAGAGCACTCACAGAACTGTTCTGTTGAGGTACGATTTTGAGCAGCTGTGATAAGCATACAGTCTAACTTTTTGCAGACACCAGGCAGAGAACCTTATCCAGTGATTTTTACATCTGTTTGAGATACGAGTTTATCTCTTTGGAAAATATCTAATGTTGATGTGAAGCATTTAAATGATAAAGAATCAGCTACATTCCTGGGCAGATTGTTCCAGCGGTTAATTACTGTCACCATGAAAAAAAGTGTGCCTTATTTGTAGTCTTATTTCAGCTTCCAAACACTGGGTCTTGTTATGCCTTTTCCACTAGATTAATGAGCTACCTACTGTCAGAAATCTCTTCCACATGTAGGTATTGTGATCCTCTTAACCTTCTTTTCAGTAACTAAATAAATTGAGCTTTCTTAGTCTTTCACTATAGGGAATGACTTTCAGAAGTCTAATCAGTCATGTAGTACTTACTTGAGTCCTATCCAATTTTCTAACGTATTTTCAGAATGAAGGAAGCCACAGCTGAACGCAATATTTCAGTAACAGTGCCATAAAAGCCTAAAGTAAAAATTGCAGTATCTCCTCCAGTGTGATATTCTCTGGTTTATCCCAGTGACATGTATTTGACGTGCATTTTGGTGTAATATGAATGACTATTTTTTTTACTTTGGGAATTAACATTAATTTATTTTATTGTGGTCATTCTGGTTTCCTTTTGTTGATAAGGACTGAACAATGTCAAAAGGTAAATTCTCAAGAATAACTGTGAAAGCTGAAGGTTACCCTTAATTTGTGTTTTGCTTCAACAGCATAATTATTTCAATAGGAATAGGCAGTGGTAGAGAAAACTGAACTTGGAGAGCAGGCACTTTGAGATGAGACTGGGGAAGTCATCTTTTGGGGAAATGGTTTTCACAGCCAGGATACCGAATGAGCCAGGATAGGTACAAGTCTGATGTTAGCTTACCTACTGAATTCAACATACCTCTGAAAACAAACGTCTGTCCAGGGTTGTCTGAAGAGGTCCTTATGCCACCTTCCAGTCTAATACCTGTCTTATTTGGACAACTTGCATTGGCATGTCGGGTATCAGGTTCCTATCTGGACAAGAGAAAGCGGAGCGCAGCCAAGCAAAGTGAGCTCACGTCCTTCCTAAGCATGCACACGAGGTTCCCTTCCACCCAGACCTGCCTCAAAGTCACTTCTACACACACACACGCACAGGTGGACACACAATTGCGATCTTGGTACTGTGATGTACAGAAGGTAGGGCTCTGCAAGGAAAAAGAACTGATTTTCTAAGACCATATTAATAGAAGCTAGAATTTGTGTGGAAATAGGAAGAAAATAACTTCTTCTGAATCCAGTTTTCCCTCGATTCAAAATCGGAGTGAAGTGGACTCAGACTATCTACATGGTTTGAATTCAGCTGTCTCTGGTATTTCCAAGTAATGAAAAGACATGAACCTTGTATTTAAGACAAAATGGCTTCTTCGGAATCCAGTAGTTTCTTCACAAGTATAAACTAAGCTCCAGATTTTGCCAGTGACTTCCTTCTGCTTGTATTCTCAACAGTAAATTCTGTAAGTAACGAAGGTTTCAAGCTCTCAGTGATTTGCCACAGTGAATTGCTTTGGGAGAAAGATATTTTTATTTCTTTTTAATGCCATACAAAAGCCATCTCCTCAGACTTCTGGGTCAATTCCTTTAACTTTAAAAAAATGCAGTTACATTCAGTTAACTTTCCTAGCCCAGACAGCAATCTTGGGCTAGCTCAGGGGAAATTGTGCTTTAATCTTCACTTCAGAGGCTTGGGATTTTGTCTGTCCTCAAAAACTTTTAGCAATTAATGTAGCACAGAATTGAAGTAAAGGAAGCAATATCAGAAATTTAGGTCTTGCTTCTCTTGTCTTGGAAGCAAGTAAGAAAAGAAAACCCTTGGATCTGAGATGGTATCACTAACGCTGCCCTGCCTGGGAGCAGGCTGCCTGGAAGAGATGGGTGTACTCGTACAGGTGGCCTGAAGGAGAGACTTGACTCTGTTCTCTGTTGCTTTCTTCCCTTATCTCGTATGACCCAAATGACAATTTTTCGGTTTACCTAACCCATATTTGCTCCAATTTCTTCCCCAAAGCTATTTACTAGGCTTGCATTACTCATAACACTAGTCAGCGTTTAAGAATGCTTTGGCCTCTTTGCACGCACTGTTGGTTATGAGTTGGTCAATGATAAATTGGTTATCCAAGGATAAATTGGATAACTGCATTCATTTGCATGACTTCTTACAGAACTTTTAAAACACCCCTTTTCACAAAGGAAACCTAAATATTCATACATAATATTTGAGAGGAAAGTAAGTCAGTTTACAGATTATTTCTGCTATTAATGGAGTTCTTTGTGAGTATATAAATGCATTTTAGTAAATTATGATAGAGTAACAAGAAAGTTGAAATAATCTAAATCCATCTGTAGTAGATCTTATGTTTCTAACAATTTCATTTTCATGCCTCTGTTTAGTTTCATACTGATCATTTACACTGACAAAAAGAAAGAAAACAAGGAACCTGTCATCAATCATTCATTTAATCAAGTAGCAAAAGTAGATAAATAAACATACTGAGTTAATTATTCTTCTGTATGTAATGATTGACAATGATGTTAATTTATTCCCTTTTTTAACCTGTGACTGTCAGTATAGTTGGGGTTAATAGGCACTGACAAAATGAGAAGAAATAAATTTTTGATAGCCACTGAATGCTGCTAGCATTGGAGTGTTTTCCCTTGAAACTTCTCCCTGAGGATCTATCAGATCTATGTCACGTGTTACTTTCACACTTTTTTTGTGCCATGTTTCATGCCATTTTGGTGATTGCTATTAGTTTACAGACATATGGCCAGGAATATTTTATGAATGAAGAGGTTTCTGGAATATACAATATTACTTTTCCATGTACAGTTCTTCTTATATGAGAACTGTAATTTGAAGATCTCAAAATACTTTGCATATGTTATTGCAGAGTGTTTTCAAAAGCTAGCAGAAAAGTCAGTGTTACACCTAATAAATTCTGTTATCTTTTCCATCCATCATGCAGCGATTCTTTCATAGTGAATACTCTGTTCACCCTTTGCAGTGTTTTGCTGGATCCACCTAAGATGTAAAGGATTTTTCAGGCCCTTGGACTAAGAGGTACAGAATTCCCAAAGTAGCTCTCTTTACTAGGAGTGCAGGAAAGTTATCCCAACCCCTTCTCCCAGCTTTTCCCCACCAAATTGTGTCCCCGTGTGTAAACAGGCACCTAAATAGATCCCAGTTAATCAGTTACTCCCGCTTCTGAAAACATCTCTCTGTAATAATACTCCTGTAGATTAGGAATAGTTCTCCTGAACAATACGTGAAGATGTTTTGCAGATTTGGTGGGTTTTTTTTAAATATTGTATAGCATGTCATTCAGATAAGTGAAAGGCATGGTGTATGGCATGCTTTTCGTCTAGCTTGAATGGTGCGTCAATGCACAAAATACTTTAGTTCTTCTGTTAGAAGCTATTATTCGGGTTTTCTTCCTGCAGTATTTAAATAAAAGTGTTGTTCTGTATTTCAAAGATGAAAAAGCTTTGCATGCAGATCTATGTGTGTTAGTAACTGAGCCCAAAAACTTTCGAGGCACAAACACATACATTTGGATGTCATAGATATCTTGTGTTTGGATTTCTGTGGGTTGTGTTGTTTCCACCCCCAGAAAAGAGCAATCTAGTTGCATATAGCCAGATAATCCACCAATTTGCTATATGTTTTCAGAGATTCAAAAATTATTTCTTCTACTCAAAAATTATGCACAATATGGTTCCTTTGTATTTCTTCTTAAGGAATGAAAAGAGACAGAGTTGGTAATGATATTTGGCCATGTACTGTTTTTGTATACTTAGGAGAAAAAAAACCTGAGCCAAAACAAACAAAAAAACTCCAAACAAATTAAAATAAACAAAAAACCCCAAACCATTACCACCACCACCAAAACAATGAAAAAACCTCCCAAATCAACAGAAAAACTCAAAAAAACCACCTTTGTTGCTGTAAAGAGTTCTGCCCTTAATAAATAAGAAACACAAAAAGATTCAGAAAAGCTAAAAGCCAGTTGTTGGAGTGTTGTGTAGGCATCAGTCCCTTACAGATATACTTCCTGCTTTTGTTGGAGATTTCCTGACAGACCGGTGTCCCCGGGGACAGATGCCCTTGTCATTTAGTGGCTTTCAGGGAGTCTGTGGTTCCGTTGTCCTGTGGCAGGTGGAGCGGAGGCCAGAGCTGGATGGGCAGCGGTGGGATGTGCAGCCCCAGTGAGCTGGGCTTGCATGGGTGGCAGAGCCTCCTGGTTGCTAGCCCTGCCTAAATGTGGTCCAGCTGCCTTCCTGTGGCTGCAGTACAGTCCAGAGGGACAGAAAAAAAACAGTTCATAGACATTCTTAGTGAGGGCTGGGGTGGAGTAGACTGTAACTTAATCTGTGAGGAGTAATAGGTAAGAACAGTTTGTAAGGACTGGAGGAACAATAAGTAACAGCTACGGTGGTTGCCTGAGTGGTTACTTGGAAGAGTTTCTTGTTCTGTAATCTGTAGATGACTGTAGGCAAAGCTTTGTTTTTATTTTTCAGGGTCTATTTAGGGGTCACATTGAATGCTATATATTCACTAAAAATATATATATTCCAAACTCAGATTTTTTTTTTTTTTTCTTTTTTTTTTTGGTTAATAGAGTACCAAAAAATGCTTAGAATTATTTTCTTTTCCTTATTGTTTCACTGAAAAATAAAATGGTAGCTGTGTCACAAAACATAAAATAGAGGGCACTACTGCAAAAATCCTTGAAAGAAATCTGCCTGATTTTTTCCCTTGCAGCAGAATATCTTCTCTATCCCTTCACTGGGCTGAGCACAGTCTTGCCCTTTGTGTATGACAGCTTTATGTTTATTAGCAGCTGTTTTCTCCCAGCTAAGCTTGACAAAAGATAGGGAATCAGATTAAAAGGACTATATAATTCTGCTTTCTGGTGGGAAGGAGGGAATTACAGATATGAATTGTCCCATTGCTGATGTCCTGTTCTGAGCATTTGGTGCTCTCTGGTCTCACAGTTGCTGAGGGAAGATGGTTTCCCCAAAGACCACAGCGCTCCTGGAGTGGGTCAGCACCCGTGGTACCTGACTGATCCTGCCACAACCTTCTGTGGGAATTTTCTTCTCGTCATCATCATTATTGTTATTATTTTTTTAAACCAGACATGACCTAGAAAATAAAATGTCTTACTGAAGAAATTATGCTTATTTTAAGAAGATAACGTAAATTTTTCATTCTATTTGACTACTACATTTCTAGCGTTTAAAAACTTGTAACATCATATTTCAAAATATAAACTTCAAAAAATGACATTTGTAAAAGAGTAATGTGAGAATTCTAGCCAATCTCTAATTTTGCTAGAGTAAAACATCTTTAAGACAAATTGTTTGTTTTAAACAAATGTCATACCAAAATGCATTTGTATTTTTATGATTCAGAAAATTAACTAAACAAGGATGTAGAATATTTTACAATATTGTGTCTAAATGTGTTGACACTGTATCAGTAGGTTATTCTAGATTAGATGACGTGGTTGGTAGTTGCCAGACTAAAAATTGCTGGAACAATAATGGTCAAATTACAATATTAGCAAATCTGAATACAACTGTTTTCAGCTCAATACCTGAATATTTCTTTAAACAAAAAAAGATACTGTTTTTCCATGTCTGGAACAGATATTGATATCACTGTTAGACTAGAGATGTTATTTAATGGGAATTCCTGTATTTCCAATTTAGATTTTCCAGACTTTCCTGTTTTATATCATATTTACTAAGTATTTGAATTATGTTTTTCTTTGTATTTTACTGGGCAGCTTATGTACTCAAAGCATCACCTAAGTACCAATAACACATTCTTGACTGAATAATGATGTATGTTGAATGTTACTTTTTTTGTCTCATAAATGGATGGCAATTTACACAGCTGTGGATGTGGGATGTTTCAATCCCAGACCATGTTGTAAGAAAAATTGAATGACAGTGAGCAAAACAGCAGTAATTATAAAACTAATTACTAAATGCTGATGATGCCCATAGGCTTTGCATAACTAAAATTAGAAAAGGAAATTGCTTTCGGCTTCAGAGAGGCAACATGCTAGTTATTTCACTGTTTCAGTCAAAATGGAACATGGTGTATAAAGTTCAATCAGGGAAAAAACCCACATTAGTTTATGCACATATTTTTTTAATACAGAAATGTTAAGGAATTCTTCCTTTTTGTTTTTTAATGCAAACATATTTGTAACATAAATCAAGAAAAGTGACATGAGACTACTTGTTGAACATCTTTCTATATAGCTTTACAAGGCCTAATTTACCACTGAATTAATTTAGCTTTGCTGTTTATCAAAAAACCTACATGAATATAAAGAAGGAAGTGTTTCCTGTCACCTATGCTCATATGAAAGAAATGTTTGGAGAATGGATTTCAGAATTTCCTCAGCTGCGTTCCAGCTCCTATTATATGTATCCTGAGCAGTTATGGTGACCATATTCATTTGTGTTTTCCCAGGGACAGAGCTGCTAGAATTAATCTTAGAAACTACTTTGAATATAGTATATTTTTATATTTTATGTTCATGCCTATATTACATATGCATTAATGCATACCTGTATTTAACTAGATACACATAGGCATAAAATACTTAAATGGAGCTTACATATATTAATAGACAAATTAATGTGGCTTATATAGAAGTGCAGTATATGTTTCAGTGTGGTGGGTTTTTTAATAGTGCATTTAAACTTTTTCCTGTAGAAAATGAGAATCCCTTATGCATTCATAGCAAGTTACTTTAAAAATTTATTAAAAAGAAAAAGGATTAAAACACTGATCAGCTCATGAGCTTAAGAAAGTGTTACTGACATGAAGACAAAGTCGCAACAATTCAGGAAGCACACAGGGATTACTGCGTGCAAGACCAAGTTTAACATGGAGAATCTGTTCTGTTGATTCATACAAAATTACATGGACATTATGGGATTTATCCTCTGAATTATTTCTGGTTTATCCTCTGAACTTTTCTTTCAGTATTTTTAGCTGAGCTGGAAAATATTTATATTTGTGCTCTGTGAGTAACTGATAAATAGCACCTTCTCAATGGCTTTAAAGGAATGCTCATTGCATTCTCATCCATCAGTATATGTCAAATGAATAAAACTCACCAAGTTCGAATATGTGTTTTTCACTTCCAGGTACTTGAAATACATCTAGATTTTACAGCTGTTGATAGTGAAATCTAAGAAAACCCCACAAATTCTGTAATCTGAATTATTTTTAGGATCATTATCATTACATTTTCTGTGTTTCAGTAAGTACACTGTAAGCCTTAGGAAAAATCTTTATTTCAACATGAATAGGGAAGCACATCTTAAGTGTAGTAGAATCATAAAGTACATTTCAATATATGAACATTACAGTAAGACTTTTTTTTGTGTTGGCTATTGAATTACTTTTCATTTTGTATGTCCCAGTAAATCTGTACTAAGGCAGATGATCCAAAATAGAGGTGCCACATATTAACATAGAGAATAAAAAGAGTGAGTGTTTGCCGTATCTGATTTTGTAGAATCAAATTCTGAAATCCTCACTTTTATAAAGTCCCCACATTTAAGGCAAATTTCTGCTCAGTTGCCAGTAGCAGATTGTAACTATTCTCATGCACTGTTCATATGTATAACATATACAGTTTCTTCCAATACAGATTTGTAAAAAAGACTCAAAATGGTCTTGAAGACATAAAGAACTATAACTTGTCTCCATTCTTACAGATTTTGGCACTAAGAGCAATAGCATTATTAGTAGCATTATTTATAATTTTCAATTCTGATTTCATTAAAATCATTAGGTGATGCTACTAACTGGGTTTGTCTTCAAGACGTACCCAAAAAAAGCACATGAGAAATCCTTCCTGTAAGGAAGACACCGTTTTCTGAGAGGTTCCTGTCATGTTTCACTTTAGCAATCTCTCTCTTTATTGTGTGAAAAGAAACAATTTATTTTCAGTACTTGAAGGATACAGAATGTCTGCCTGACTGCCGTCATAGCCTGTTGTTTTTAACATAAACATTACAGCTGTGTTTGCTTTGAAATATTTGGCCATTATCCAGTAAATCTGTGCTGGAACACTAAATTATCACCTTATGCCCTTCTCCATGGTAAGAAAGCGCTTTTGTCAATAAAACATTACTGCTGCCTTTCCCTACTTTTTATTTCTGCATATTCAAGAACTTTGATTTGTTTTGTTTTATATTATAATTTAAAAGCTTCCAACCAGTGAATGTCTTGAACAGGTAACCTAACAGGCATACTGTTAAGGCAAATAGAAATACTGATGGTTGTCAGTCCTTAGGAGATTAATTTAAGAAATTTATACTTGGCTCTGCTTTTGGTGAATGTTTAAAGGTCCTTAAGATTTTAAGCATTTGAACTACTTGGCTTTTTCACCATTTTCTTGAGAGATATTAAGAGACTTCTGTCTTTGTCTTCTTTCTTACTTTTTCACAGCTATCACATTGTATCATGTGACCTTTCAAGGTGTATCTGCATTGTAAAAACCAGAAGGTAATGAAAATGGATTAAAATAACAAACCTGACATAATGCTGGTTTTCACAAGTGCTATTAGTAGGTAGGAGAGACTTAAAGTGCTGACCCTAAGCCATACACTAAGTTAGATTTCAAATTTATCTCCTTAACCCAAGATAGTGTTGTATGCAGAAGAAATGGGGCTACTATTTAATAATCATATATCTTCCCCATTAATGCTGGTATCTCAAATTCAGCCTGCATTACATTGCACAAAGTTGGGCATTTTTCTTGTGTATGTATGTGAGGATAAAGGAATTACTGTGTGTTCTGCCCTTCTTCCAGTGTCCATGGAGGCTTTTCCCCCATACACTAGCTGTCTTTTTCTAATGTTTAGAGGTTTTCCTAGTCAATTTTTCAAAAACCTTTCTACTTCTTAGTGCTGTTTTTTGATTCTTTGAAATGCTTTCCAGTATCATCAATAACAAATCTCCTCAGTTAAGAATAAGATTTTAAAATGTGCTTAACTTCAGGCATGTAAGCAGTTCCACTGATTTAAACAAGATTATTCATTTGCTTTGAGTTATTCATCTACTTAAGAGTTTTGCTCAACTTGACTCATTACAAAAATGCAGAGTGGATCTAACTTTAGGACAAGAATTATTATACTTTCCTCAGCTTTCTTTGTAATCCTTTACCAATTTCACTGTCTATATGCAGGCTTGTATGTTAGACGATTCGTATTCTATTTTTCAAGTCTCTGTTTGTGAAATGCTGGATCTGTTGGTTTTCTGAAGTCTGTTCTGCATTACATTTATTGCATTCCCTACATGGTGTTTTTAAGAACTTACAAGACTGATTTTAACCACATGCATTTAGATTGCAGAATTTGGTTTGAAATCATTGCAAAGACGACCAAAGCTCTTGTGAGTTAAATCTCTGAGATGTAATAATTGTATGATAAATTTAGCTGATTTCTGCCTGTTCTGTGTTATTGGCACAAGGGAGTGCATCAAAGGTGTTTAGCACAAATAAACTATGTAGTTATCTTAGAAAAGAAGCCTCTGCTTTTACACAACAAGATCGGGTCCACTTTCTCTATGATCAGAGTATAACAAAGCTAGCAAAGAATAATTTATATCAGAGGTTCTGTGATGGAATGAAATGGAGCTCTTTTGAAGTATGATCTCTGAAAGCACAGCATGAAGCTCAAATAAAGTGAAGGACATTCGCTATTACAAGTAATGTCCTTAATAATCTTGTTAGTCTAGTCTCCCTCTGTACGAGACAAATGGAACATTATTGGCTTATGGGCTGTAGTAAATAATTTAGTTTCCAATATTCAGGCTGCTTTGACAGTAAATTAAAATGACATGAAAGGGGCTTGTTGAATAAAGAAAGTATCCAATCAAATTTAATTGGCATGACTAAGGCAGTAGAAATATGTTTTATAATTAAACCATGTTGTCTTGGAGCTTTATAAGCATGTATGAATCAAAATGTCAAAAATTATTCTTTGATACTGTGCATTTAAAACTTTGCATGGTGAATAGTTTTCTTAAACAAGGTTCTAGACATGCATACTGATTCAACATGAAAATAGTTCTAAAGTTTTAAATAAGTCTCATTTTAGCATTTATCTGCGAATCTGAGGATTTTCTATAAAATACTAAAAATAATTTTGTAGTCCTCTCATACTTAAAAATCCAGCTTTTGTACCAGTTTTGTATGACCCAGACTTTTATTGGGGTATAAACTCTGCATTTTTTCACCTGTTGTTATAACACTGGATGGCCGAAAGTAACGCTAATATGTGAAAGCGTAAAGGATGGAAACCAGGAAGAAGCAAAGAGGGAAAATAAAATAGGTGACAAACTAAGAAATAGTTTTCTTTTACTAAAGCTTATATTTAAAAAAGTTTCTTTAAATATTTCTTAGTTTAGTCAACCAATTTTGGAATTCGCATATATTAACCAAAAATTATGAAATATTAATTGTTGACTTTATATTTATTCATCTCTGCCATTTTATTTTCTGAAAATGTATATCAAGTTTGTCTTTTCCTTAATAAAGAGAAAACATCTCCATGGTTCCAAGAATGACAGTACCCTTAGAAATGTGCACTTTTCCAAACATTCTTTTGTTCTTATCTACAAAATCCCCATGTATATAATAGAGGTTATTTGCATATCTTGATTATTCTTTTTTCTTTAAAAAGAGAACATACAACTTGTCCGGCCATTTGCCAAAAATAAAAAAAAAAAAAAGAAAAAAGAAAAAGTATTCTAAATTAACCTAATCTTTTGGAAGTTATGGACAAAGAATGTTTTTTCCTATGTTTAGAATGTTATTTAAGTTACTACAGACAACTGATGTACTTGCATAAATGGACACTTGGATTCTAATATTGCTTAAACTCTAACGCACCAGAGGAAAATACGTAGATAGAGAAGGGGAAATGAATGTCACAATTCAACTTTTGTTAATAGCCTTGGACACTAATTGTGGCATCCTGCACTGCCACAATGCTCTGGTTTTCCAGATAACTGTTCAAGCTCATAAAGTCTATGTTACATATACTGTGAGAAGTTGAAAATCTCTTGTCCGCCTCAGCTGGCCTCACCTTTTGCAGGAAAAAAAAAAAAGTTCTTCTTTATCTTTGATAGGTCTACTTACTAGATGTCCAATTGCTTGTCCTATATCCCATTCCATTTATAGATAAGTGGGTGAAAATTTTCAGCTTTTAGATGAATGAACCCCAGGTTAAACGAGGTAAATAAAGGTTTGAGCTGGACTTGTTCAACAGCTGGAAGCCTCATTCCCTCTGAAAGGAGAACTGAGAGTTGAGTAGGGGGAAGTCTGTCTTAAATTTGTACTCATGACAAATCTGCACTTGTCCTCTCAGCATTGTGTTCCTTCATAGTTTTATTCTCTTGCATTAGAACCTTGTAGAAATATTTCAAATTTAAGTGTGAAACCTTCTTAAATGCCTTTCAGCTTCCTCACCTTAGACTACTTTCTGACTCATCAGCTTGCTGATTAAGCAGAATTTTACCAGTTTAGTCACTGATGTTTTATGTCATGCTGACCAGATTCAAGTGGGTAAGCACTATGTTGTAGTTGAATCTCAGTAAAACTGCACCTGGGGAGTTCACATTCCACTAGCTGTGTTGTATTTAAATCAGCATAAATACAGAATACCTTCACATAAAGTTATTATTGAACTGAACTGCTGTGAGAGGTTCATGGGCCCTGACTGTTAGCTAGTACTGTTATTCTGGATCTCGTATCTATGCAAAGTCTTCCGATAGCCAAAATTATTCTCAGTTTATCTTCAGCTCAAAGCAACCCAAATAATCGTCTCTTGAGAATGGGTTCTCATTAAAAGTGATCAGCCAGCAAGTAAAATTCAGGCACAGTGAAACTGGGGGCAAAACTGAGTGGCAAAATAGTGCCAGTTCTTCCATCACCAAAGAAAATAGCAAAGAAAATTTTTATCAGCAGGTCAAGATTCCACTGTGATTTTTTTTTTTAAATGTTGATATCTCAAGGTTTCCTGGCAAGCCAGACTCATTTTTCTGGAATACTTTTCTATGTGGTGTCTGGTTCTTACAAGAGTAGGGTTTCTGAATGATTCTTCAAAGTGAAGGGCATATTTTTGTATTGTGTTGAATCTGCTTTGTGTCAGTGTAAATTCCACTGATTTTGCTTTACCTGGTCTGTGAGAAAATATTTTAGAAAATAGTGAAGCCTTCAGTTTCATGATTTCTGTTTACATTTCTTGTTCTATTTACATGATTCCTTTTTTCTATAGTTTTTATAATTTGATATTTCAGATTTAAAGTTATTAATTTTTTTTCTTTATTCTCCCTTGTTTACTAGACCTAGGTGTTCTTTTCTTGTGTCGACTAGAATTTTAATGTATTTTTTATCCATGTTTCCATGTTTCTTTTTGTCAAGGAAATGAATTGGTCAGTTCAGGCAGACTCAAGATTTGGACCACGTTACAGCCTTTGCAAATTACAGAACTCACAAGAAATGAAGTTTAAAAAAAAAAAAAAAAAAAAAAAAGGCAAATTATTTTTTTGGGTTTTTTTTAGTTGCCTTTCTTCAAGTGTGTTGTTTTGGTACGTTCCATAATGTGTTTCTTCTTTTTCTTTGTCACTGAAGAAGTGTACTTCTATGTGATTAGAGTGCAAACAGGCTATTTTGAAAAAAATAAATATTTACTTAGAATCATAAAATCATTTTGGTTGAAAGAGACCCTCACGATCATTGAATCCAACCATAACTTAAATCTAGCACTAAACCATGTCCCTAAGAACCTCATCTATGCATCTTAAAAACCTCCAGTGATGGTGACTCAACTCCTTCCCTGGGCAGCCTGTTCCAATGCCCGACAACCCTTTCCATGAAGAATTTTTTCCTAATATCCAACCTAAACCTCCCCTAGTGTGACTTGAGGCCATTTCCTCTCATCCTATCACTTGCTGTTTGGGAGAAGAGACCAACACCCTCCATGCTACAACCTCCTGTCAGGTAGTTGTAGACAGCGATAAGGTCTCTCCTCAGCCTCCTTTTCTCCAGGCTGAACAGCCCCAGTTCCCTCAGCCGCTTCTCGTCAGACTTGTGCTCCAGACCCTTCACCAGCTCCATTGGCCTCCTCTGTATTCTCTCCAGAACTCTCTCCAGCACATGAAAGATCTTTTGAAAAACAGTGATGTGTTTAGATTGATTTTCGAAATATTAGTGAAATCTTTTTTGGGAAGTCAGAGGTTTCCTTGCTGTATGTGGTGGTGTGTTGGACTTTAAAAAAGTTCTATTTATTGCATGGTCCATTTGTGTTGAAGAGGAGATTGTAATGCATTCCCAAATATAATAGAACTTGGAGAAAATAGACTTCTCTCCATGAGTATAGTACTTTCCTGAATTAGTAGTTCAGAGCCTATTTTACCAATTTGAAACCAAACCAAAATGGAAAAGTTGTGATGTAGTTAACTACACAACCTCCATAATGTCAAGAGTGTAATTTTTTTGTTATGAAGTCCAGATTATATTCACTTAATACAAAATAAGGGCTGGGAACTATATTATGTGAAAGATGACCACGTATTATAGATTCTTACAGAATAAAATTCACAGTGATACAATTGCTTACCTTTTCATAGTGACACTTATTAGAACTTATGAGAATCATAAGAGGTAATCTCCTCCTAGGGGCAATATAACTTCGTATTTGTTTGTTAGAGCACTGTGTATTATTGGGGAGATATGTAGTCCATCTTGTTTAGCTAAGACACTGCTATACTGTTTGCCACACTACCATACTTAACTTCTTGTAAACATCTTATATTTTATGATTTTATGGCTTCATGAATGAAATGTTATATCTTCTTAAAACTTTAACAAAATGTTTTGACTATTTTGGCTCTTTCTCCCCTCTTTTTATTTTTTACTAACTGTATGCAGAATATGTGTATTTTTCTTCACTGAAATTCGTCATTCACTGTTTCATATAGGTGAAATATGAGAGTAAAAATGGTAGAATTTTTAAGGCTTTTGTGTAGACTCAGGAGAGTCTTTCCTGCAATATCTAACTGAAAAGGTAATGAACTGTAAAATATGTTGAAATGATTGGGGATTAAAAATCTCTGGTGTGTAGTGACAGTACAATTATATTCCACAGTAAAGGTTTCTTATATTAAGTGTAATAAATAAAACTTATTTTTTTTTTCACTGTGATTGGTTGTCACCACTGTAATGATAGCTTTGACCTTCTTCCTCTTCAAATGTCATTAGCCTGTGACCAACTAGTCAGGATGCTATAGAAGGAGTTGGGATGCCTGTATGTGAAGCCAGCTATTGAGAAAAAAAAAACAGAAAAAAAGAAAAAAAGGACTATTTAAACAAAAAAGTCTATGTTGTAACTTTTGAGTCATTTTGCTTTGCTGCCCCTGCCCAGCTACTTTACTCACATTTTCTGTCTTGCAACATGGTAATTTATCTTAAGATATCTTTAACTCTAGCCACTATAGCTATCCATTTAACTCTAGCACATCTAGTTAGCATTTTTAATGTTCAGATTTATATATGCTTCTAGCATGCTGTTCTTCTATTCAAACAAAAGCAGCCCTGTTCAACTAGAGGAGCGAAAAATGATTCCCAGTTTCTTCTGAAAGGTGGAACAGTCAGAGGGAGGAACATAAAATACCCTTATTAATAAGTTTGGGTTATGCATTACCAGGTGCAAAATGTATGTCCCTGTTTTAGCATTTCTAAAGCCAGTCTGAAGTGTGCATACTAAAGAAATGTTGAAGTACTAGTTGACTAGCTGTAGTTCTTCATCAAAAGTGTCTTTTGTTTTCCTTTCCCTGCACCATTTTCTCAAGCAGTCCGTGTCTGGCTGGGATGTCAGACAAGTAGCTGTCTTGGATGCTGACCAGTTCAGCTCTTCATCGTGCTGTTCCTACACGCAATAACTGAATCTTTACTCTTCCTGGAGACTTGGAAGCCTCATTCCTACAAAGAGTTTACCTTCTCTTTGCTCAGGGACAAGGAGTACAGCTCATTTCTGTGTTGCAGCGCTTGGATCTGTACAACAACTTATTAACTGTCATTTTTAGAGGTAGTTATTTGTCTTAAAAGAAAGCCTACCAGACATCAAGGCACATAAAAATAGGTATATTTGTACTAATATTTGACAGACTTTGTAAATATTATCGCTTTAACTATCCTGTGCAATTACACAGCAGTGTGTCATTCAGCATTAATGATCTTCTGAACAACTGTATTAGTATCTTAAGCCATCTAAATAATGATATTTCTGCTCGCTTAATGAGTATTTCTCATACGACCAGTTACACGAAATGAGAGCTGACTTGCTCTAAACTTATCTGAACCTTGAGATAGGAGAACTGAAAACTCCTTCACTTTATGAGAACTTTTGATTAGGGTTTGGGTAGGTGGATAATGAAAGAGTGAAACATTGAAATGTGCCTAAATAACATGCTGTTACAAGCCTTATGATAGATTTGTGTTTGACTTAACAGCTTTTGGAACCTAATAAAAAGAACTTAATTGACAATTTCTTGAAATTGCTAAGAAAACCTAGTGATGTTGGTAGGGTATAATAAGGAGTTTTCTCATCACTGTCTTCAAGATTGAGCCTATACAAAAAAAAGGATTTATCTCTGTGGTAACTCTAAGTAATTGATATACAGACAAGGTTTGGTTCCAATTTGCCAGCAATAAAGTTGTAATAGGGTTTTCTCTGCAATTTTAGCCTTAATGTGCTCATTCCAAAGAGCGGTATTTTTCCAAGCGAACAAATAACATCAGTAAAGCTTACGATCAGTAATAGCCCCACACTGATGCTCGCATTAAACTTGTTAAATCAATTCACTAGACACTTTCTAAAGTGGACTGTCTGTTTACTTTGACTTGCACCCTGTGAGGATTATCCATCAGTTACATTTATGTGAATGATCTTTGCATTTGAAATCTGTAATTGTTCGTGCATGATTGTGGTTACAAATCTGTCTTCTCATTTTTTGCAGCTTTGTTTTTTGGACTTTGGACTTTTTCACGTTAGTTGTATGAAGGATACGGATATTTAGTGACACACAGCAGAATGCATTGTATGTTTAGCCTTCTCCAAATCCTAAATGAACTCTTTGCTGCATAATTATGGTCCCTTCTCTTGGTAGTTATATATTTCATATTGCTGTTTACTGAAGGTACCAATCCACTACTTGCAGTATTGTTCTTCTAGGATAAAAAAATTAACATATAAATAATGTAGGATTATGGTATTTTGAAATAATTAGCAAAACATCGTAAGTACTAAATGATTTATTAAAGATGTAATTTAGTCAGATTTGCTGCATATGATATTAGAGTGCAAAAAGTCATACTCTACCCTGCAAGGAATCATTTTGTAGATGGTTAATCTACCAACTAGGCTTCATTTTTCACTCAGAACAAACCGGGTATGCTACTGCACACTGCCTTTTGTCGGTAAACACAAAGAGAAATCTGAAGTAATCAATCTTTCTTATCAGTAGCATTCAGTATGTTTACCTTTCTTTTATTTTATTCTTGCCTCTATAAAACTAGACTAATATAAAACAAAATGTAAGAGTTTACAGGTTTGGAGTTGTTTATCTGGAAGCTATGTACACATTTTAAAAGGTAGCATAAAAACAAAATAATGGCATTACCTACTACATGCATTAGGGAAACTGAAAATGTTTTGGAAAGAACAGAGTTCCTGGAAAAATAATGGGTTGTGGGTAATGGGAAATTCATGGATAAGAAAGCTCTATTGCCTGTTTGTAGCTAAAATCTGCATGGATTTTATAATTATCTACCATTTTGTCACACTCCCAAGACTGAATCCACATATGTAGGAGACTGAAGAAAAACTTGCAGCGTATGAAATGTTACAGCTGTCCCTTACATGCATCGCTTCCCTTCCTGGTGAAAATAATTCTTTTACTTTTCCCTTAAGAATAAATAAGTTTTTATAGTGGACATGCGATATGTTTTTTCAAATAGCAGCCGGCTTGACTACAAAAATATTCAGACAAGATGAAAGACAGAATGCTTTTCCTTTTTTTTTTTTTTCCCCTTCATTTTAGCTATCTGTCTATCTAATGTATCTATTTTTATATATATTCAAAGAGGTAATTTGGCATAACTGGAAGTAGTGATGTTGAGGGAAATGTCTCCTCTTCTCCAGGATGTACCAAAGCCTGTAAATATGTAATACTGCAGTATCATGAAGAGTCAGGAAGACTGAGAAATATCATTTGTTGTACATATAAATAGTTCATACAAGTAATTTTCTTCTGCTTCATTTGTTATAATTTCATATTGGAAGAATGTGCATTTTTTTTCCTTCAATATGGCAGAAAACAAACACTTCCTGCCTCTTCCAGGCCCCATCCCCTTCCTACCAGAAATAATCTGATATTCCCATTTTCTGCAGAACAGAAACTCCAGAAACGTATTCTCCAGAAGGTCAGTGCAAACCACATATAATACAAAATATTCTTAACACTGACTTTGATATCTTCAGTAGAAATTAAGTCATATAGTCTTGGCTTTCTTAGGCTTGTTTCAGGTGTAGATTTGCAATTTTAAAAGATGAAAGGTGGGGTAAACTAAGGCGCTATTTTGCTATTGCTTCCTTTGCTCCTTTCTACGGCACAGCTGCAACTGAAGTAAATTGCAGGTGGTTAGAAAATACGTTGAAAGTTTTTAAAAGCTTAGTGATAGGTAGAAGACTTGTGACTCAGTTTAATTAAGGTATAATAATAACATAATTTTCATAAATTCTGTCCTGTTAGGTCACAAATGATTGACATTTACATTATGTCAATGCATCTGAAAAGCCAGTTAATTGTTGGAACATTTTGACATGCTTGAAATATCTCTTCCCTTTTTGTCGTTAATTTGGTGTGATGGTAGCATCCTCAGTTTAGGAAATGAACTCTAGAAGAACTGGGATGTGCAGTATCTCTGCCCTAATACCTCCACTCAGTCTCGGACACAGGAATCAAGAGTGTTCAGGGGTGGAAACAGGGAGGGGACTGTAGGCAAATCCATGGTGCTGGATGGCAAGCTGAAGGTGCGAGAGAGAGCCATCCTTCCCCAGTATGTGCCTGGAAGCATCTGGAATGGTGGTAAAAATTAGTGCTCCACCAACAACTTCATCAGCAATACAAATGGCTGTTAATATTTTATGCAACTATAACCTTTGTGCTACTGTAACTTCAGTCTTCTCAATTTGTTGTTCTTCATTTTTGTAATTCCTAGATAGGGGACATAAGTGTTTTGAATGGGTTGGCAGTACAATGGTTTAACAGGAGACAATCACAAAGAGCATTTACTGATAAACAACTTGATTTTACGTGGAAAAAAAAAAAAGGGGCATATAAGTATTGTAAGCCCTTAATCTGGTAAATGCTCCTCGTACACTAGAAGAGATGTTGCAGTGCTTACTGACTTTCCTGATTTATCTCCTTGCTTAGTTATGTATTCCGCAATTATTTATGGCTAGATCTCTGTTCACTATTGAAATCCATCTGACTTTTGCCAGTATGTACAGTACTCACATACTATCAAGCAAAACTTTCAAGTGGGTTTTGGGTAATACTTTTAGGAAATCGAGCAGGAAGTATCTTCTTGAGTCTATGTTCTCTTGCTTGCTTTTTTATATTGGAGATGGAGTAAATCTCCCTATGTTAATCCAGATCACTAAAGTGATTTTTCCTTACAAATTGAGTATTTTAGCTAAGTTCAATGAATAATGTTGAAGATGACAAAGCAGATGTTTTACTCTAAATAATAATTATTAATTTCCATCTGTCTATAAAGAGAGAGAAGCTTTTTTGGGTAATATTTGATAAAAAAAATAATGGACAGGTAGTGTTCTGTTACTGGGAGATTATTTTTATCTTTCAATGGTAAGTTCCTGGCTAAGTCAAAGGTTCTTCCTGAGCAGAAGTGGTCCACAAGCCAGGCAGTATTGAGGCACACCAATTCCTTTAGCCAACAGCAGATGAGGGAATGATGTCTTGATCATCAAAACCAGCAGTCCTTGTCTCCCTTCTCTGGTACATTTGGGTGCAGTAGGACCAACTTGCTGCATGAATTTGGACCGTGGCTCAGACTGACATATATGAATCTTTTGTGAGATGACTTAATTGCTATATCACCTTGTCCATTCTGTTCAGTAAGGAATAAATATTTTAAAAGGCTTCTTCAACATTTGTAATAAGTCTAATCTTGGTTTTAGGGAGGAGAGTACAAAGAGTTTCAGTGTTTTTGTTTACTGGCAGTTTTTCCTCATTTCTGATTTTGTTCAGCTCTTTTGTAAGGGTGGGGAAGAAGACAGGCTTAACCAAATACTTTTCCAACTGATTGAATGCATCTGCCTAGTTGGCAAGTATAGAAGCAGAAGTATTCCTTGCACAAAATGGTTTAAGATTGAAAAAGCATTATTTTTAAGAAACAACCCCTTTGATTTCCTAATAAAAACAAGCCATATGAATAATTACTTCTCATTAATTTCTGATAAAACTCTTACTGCAAAAATGGCCTGATTTGCTTTTTAAAAAGTTTGCCAAAGGAGCAAATATTTTTGATGAGATTTTTTAACTTTGAAGTGAAAGATATTGTGAGGTTTTATATAACTGTTGATTAGACAGCCTCCAGCCTGACTTACACAGTGACCTGCTCAGAAGAATCCTTGGTTTGTTTCTTTGGGTATTGTTTGTTTTTATTTCAAATGGAAAGTTATATTTAGAATTTTTTTTTTTTTTTTTAAATGATGACTGTTATTTAAGATTTAATGCAAAAAGAAATTGTAACATTTGGTAAGAACATCAGTTAATTAAAATAATACATTTGCTCTTCTCAAGTTTACATTTTGTTTGAGAGGAAAGGCTAATAACAAAGGTTCTTATGAATAATATTGTTACTATGTGCCTTTTAAATTTACTGCTAATAAAATTCAAATGCTAGCAATTCTTGATTTACCCTGGAAGAAGTGTACAACTCTACTACAGTCACAACTGTACCCCTGTATATACACACATTGTTTTCATTGTTTCCAGTTCATTCTTTGACATTTCAGAGCTTGAATGGCCCCATGTAAATGTTCTTCTACAATTGTCTGTACTGTGAACTTCTGGCAATTGTATATTTGAAGATTATTATCAGAGGGCTAATTGCTGCCTGTAAACTGTTATTGGCCAAGAAATTGATTAATTTTGCCCCTTGATCATAATTAAAAGAAAAATATATCTAAAGATAAAGGAATAATAGCAGCAGGATCATCCCTTCTGTCTTATGTGTGTCTTGTCTTCATTAATCTGATCCTTTTTTTCTTTAATCAAATTATTTTAGGGCTTGTGCTGCTGATTTCTAAGGACACTGGTTCACTGGCTATGTTATACAGTAATGATTTCTTCAAAGAGACCAAGGAGAGCTCAGCAATCGCAAACCTGTGGTGATATCTGCAAGCCATCGATAATATGATATTGACTGTACCCCTGCTAAAGCAGCCACTCATCAGTGTAAGAAGGCCCTGGCATATCAAGTTTTATGATATGCATGGGTGTGGAGACCCATGATGGTAACAGAGAGATGCACTCTCATGGTGTGAGGTCATTGGCGAGGACAGAGATGTTCTCATGGAGAAGTTCGCCCATGAAGGATTAAAGACACAAAGAGAGGAAACTTCTGTATAATACCTAATACCAACCTTGTGAGTTGGTATAGTGTTGAGAGAGCAAAGTGGGGTTGAACTATTCTAGGTTGGATCTAGAATAGGGATATCATAAACTGCTTGTAAAATAATAGGAAGGGACATGATGAATATGGGAAGCATGCAGAAGGAGGGCTGAGTAAGGACAGTAATAAGACAGGCAGAGATAGGGTCAATATGGCAAGTAGAGGGTGTGTAAAATGAAAGTAGAAAAATATGTCAAAGGAGTGTTAGCAATAAGGATGGGACTGATGGAGAGTTGCGAAAGAGTGTGGGGAGGGAGTGAGGTCACATTGGCTTCGGTCAGTCTTCAGATGTAAGTCGATATTTACTTGTAAAGTATAAAAGATAGTTGGGAAAACAGGCCAAGCAAATATTGATTTAAACCAAGAGCTGGTATGAGCTTTTAATATTGTTGTTGCCTTTGTTCACTATGGCATTAGAAGCTGAACTCTTCTGTATTTACTTACCGGTGTAGGTATGGTGCAGATAGCTTTGATAAGGGCTTTTAGGCTTGCTACCAGTGATCTGAAGCTTGACCTGCAAAAACTGTTCTTTCTGGGTGTCAAAAGTAAGATAGTTTTAAAAAGCAGTACAGGGCCTCTCCTCGGTGACCTGCTAATCATGCTAAACTGAAATGTTATATGCAGTGGTTTTGGAATATGGTTTAATAACTCGCAGAGGATAGAATTCATACCGTGAAATATATTTCACTTTGGACCTGAGGACAAACCTGTGGTGTGGTTATGAAAGTGGAAGCTGGTGTTTGTATCCAGTAGGACTCATGGCCTAAAGCAGTTTGTGAACTTCCTGGAAAATGTAACTAGGGAGGTGTATGATGCTTTCAATGTTTCTTTTTTATCATTTTCTTTCCAACATAGATTGTTGTACAGCTGTTAAATAATGTTAAAGTGGATGGTAGAAATAGTTCAATTTCAGAGGTATTTAAAGAATGACAGAATAGATAAGCACCTGACAACAAACTTACAGTGAGCATTCAGTATTTCACTATTTTAGTTTTCTTACCAGACAGGCAGTTATTATGTATGTGCTATACAAAAACAACAGTTTTAAAATTTCTCTTTTTGCTTAACACACTGATTCTTTGGCAGAGAAATGCCTGACTGTAAGAAGAACTTCTAATACTTAAATTTTGTAGTGACTCATAACCACATTTCAGAATGTCTGACACTAAAAATAATTACTAAGTTTCCTGCATGTTCTAAATTGATAGCAATATGTTGCTAGAGAATATTCTGTTGATATACACTCTACTTGCTTCCAGCTTTTTTTTATATTGAGACAACTCAAAGATAAGAATTAGATTTTACTTGTCAAGTATTTCTTCAGTTTCCATTTAAAAAAAACTTTTGCACAGGTTAAATTTCTCTGCTTTGCTTCTGGATTGGTAGCATGTACAGTATTTCTTTACATGTCTGAACTTGAGTTCATTAGCAGTAAAAGATAAAATTAAGAGATCAATTATTTTCCCTCATTTTCTTGTTTTCTTCAGATTCATTACACATGCAGATGGGCTGAAGTGCAGTTCATAATAAAGCTGGTTGATGGAGTTGCATGCTATTATCAGAAAGGTCACATTTTCACCTGATTCCCTTGGAATTTGCTGGATACACAACTTAAGTGATTTCAGTTGAAAGCCAAGGTTGTATATTTAGTGTGCATTATTGATACATTTTATTTAATAATGCAAATTATTAATTATACACATAAGTGATGCAATTAATGGAAATAAAAGCTTTACTATCACTTTGCTTTAAAATTTAGTGGAAAATCAAGAGTGTAAAAGTAAATTGCAGTGATTCCTAATCCACTTGTGGCTCTCATGGAGTTTGACCACAGGCTCTGTCCTGAAGTTGCCTGAAACCCCTGGAACCTCATAATCAGAGATAGTGTGTGTTGGGACAGTTGGGTATTTTCCTGAATACCCACTTTGCAATAACGTGGAGAAGTCACTGACTGTTAGGTGGTCCTACATATTGTCTTTTGCCATACTGATGTGGCTTTTAGACATATGAAGGTTAAGAAATTGAGTTGAAAAGCTCAGGGAAGTGCACCGCTGTAGTTCCAGCTAGTTATTAATGAAATATTCTCACAGATTTGTTGTCAATAACTTATGATACTTTTTTTGTATTACAGAATATACAGTTAGGTATTAATTTCATGGCATTTAACTAATATTTCACCTTAGAAGTGATGCTTTATCTGTCACTTTATTTCCCACCACATAAACAGAGTCAACAGCTTGTAATCCAGAATGGCCATAGGCACTCCTCAAATAGCCAGGGTATTTAATCTGGTTCTTTTATAAGTATTAAAGATTAAATACTTTGAAGATTAATTTTAAGACAAAAATGATAACCATATTTCATAACAATTATTTCTTTCAAGATCCGTATCAGTCTGTCTTAAATTATCTACACATTGTGGCATTAGAAAGGAGCACCGAAATTTATATTAGATATCTTCACCACTGGCATACATAATATTCTTTCTAATTTCATTTATAAGAGGGTAAATATTCTAGGGAATGGCTGCTTGGCCTTCATTGTGCTTTGAACTTGCAGTGTCACAAATGCACTTGTAAGATGATTGCTTGCAGAAGTGCACTTGGCGGCTTGGACAGTGTATTCACCTGCAAGTCTAAATAAAATAATGTTGTGCAGTAATATAGTAGTGTAGATGCCATCTGGATGCTTCATTTCTTCTCTTTGTAGAGCAGTGTCTGCATCAATGTAAGCAAGTCAAGGTTTGTAAGTAATATCCTTTATTAGGCTAGCTGATATGGTGAAAAAACAGATGGACATACCAGCCCATCTTTGGGTCTGTAAATGCATGCACTTCGGGGCAGCTTTTAACAAGAAAGCACTATCTTTGTGTGCATTTGTTGCACATGTATGAATGCAAAATACTGCTGTATACATATAGATTACCTACATAGCTGACAATCGTAATTGTGTATATATAAAATGGCTGCTAAAAGTTCCTTTAAATACAATGCTTGAAATGTCATACCTGGGGTAGCGCTAAACAAGGACAATTGCCTCTCTCTATATTTTTATCAAAATAAAAGGCAATTAAGAGCTACAACATAAGGATCTTATTTCTGTCGTTGAGGGTTTCTGAAAAACAGGCTGTGCACTTTATCTTATTTAAATGTCATTAGTTTATGGCCTGCAATATTCAACAGTTTAAAGTTGCTAATTAGACTAATCATTACGAAAATGTATGTGAGAGGATGAACAGTTTTTATTAGCTTTTTATAATGTGGCAGCAGGTCAAACCAGAGGTTATCTACCATACTTCTAAAGTTCAGTATGGTCATTTAATTGTGTGGAATGGTGGCTAAAGCGTTAGACCTATGCAACTAAATAACTTTTTGTCCCCTGCACTGAATTCGGTCTTTGTAAAATCCAAGTTGCTTATACTTATTGATATATTCTAAAAGTCGCGTGTATAATCTGTCATGAAGGCTAACCATTGCACATTTTTCCTGAAGAGCATCATTGGGATCAGCTTGTTTTTCAGCAGTGAGGAAATGAGTTCTGTTTTGGGAACAGCCAGTAGGGAAGGTCAGCAGTGAGGTTACTGATAAGACCATGGTTGTTTGGTTTTTTTTACTGGTTGGTTGAATCACATCTGGCAAATGGATATTCTGAGAACTACCACTTTCCAGTAATGCTATAGTTGCTTACTGCTTTTGAACAAAAATATTTATTCAAAATTGCTTGATTAAAAAAATAATCCATTGTTGTTCATTCTGCCATCTGTTTTTGCACTGACAAGAGTACCATTAGCATAATTAAATTAGCACTTTTTTTCTACCAGTCTTTCCTACGTTGCCATGTACTCCAACTTTTTACACAGTTTTAAATGAGGATACTTTTTTATAGTTCAATCACAGAATTGAGTTGGTGATGTTTCTTGTTAAAATTCTCTCTTAAAGTGTTTTTTTCAAGTTCTAGGTGACTTTGGGGATATAATAGGTTTTCATTTTAAATCATACAAACTTATTCTTTTACAAGCTTTAAAATATTGATGACTATATTGGTGAGAAGACATCTAACTAGAGCAGTGAGCAAATAATTTTGAAGTACACATTGACTTCAGGTGCCTGTCACTTTTTAAATTTTGCCTGGTATGTCTATGCAACGGCAGTGCTCTGTTCTGTAGGTCTTATCCCTATGTAGTTTTTAAAAATCTTAAGCTGCAGCAAGGATGGCTAGTAAAAGCTAGTAGAAGGGACATTTTCACCATTGCATGGGCACAATACGGTTCTCCACTGCTTTTTTACACTTTTCAGATCGAGAAATTACAATCACCTCTCCCACTACAGAATGCCTCTCAAAGGAAACAATAATTGTTTAACCACACACATATGGTTTTCAGCAAGAATTGAAGAAAATTATGCATTTAATTAACCAAATCCTGATTTTTCAGGAATTCTTTGACGTCCAATGACTATAACTCACTAAGGAGCATCGGTCATAGGTGATGTCAAATAACAAGGAGTAGTTTCCCTGTTTTAAAGCTCATGAAGGTTTCTTAAGCATATGATGTTTTGTATGTGTGGTCTGTGCAGTATGAGCTGTATTTTGCACAGGCCACCCCATTTATAATTAGGTATTTAATTTTTGTACCACTGAATTTCATTGGAAGCAGGCTGTCAAATTTCACATAGGTCCGTGTGGTCTTTCAGACAAATGATTTAATAAATTAATTCAAACAATTAACATAATTAATTTCTGCCTTTGCTGCTGCTTCAGATTCCATTCTGCTCCATTTTCAGGTGATGATCTTATTTATTTCATTTTCCTTAGCTTTCTTTTTAACACTTTTGTCTGAGAGCATGTCTATCCTGAACAAATGCTGAGTTACTGTAACTACTAGAAATAATTTAGCCATAGCAGTATGGAGCTCCTGAGAAATGGTCATTAGATCACATGCATTCTTCTTCACTATACTATGCAATATGCCCCCATCCTTAATTCCCCCTCTTCAGAGCCTCCTGCTCCATTCATCTGTAGCTCCTGCCCTCATCTGCCTGTGCACGTGTGTAGAGGAGCCTCTGCTCGCCCTACGGCCAGGGTAAGCAGAGAGCCTGTTTCTTATGGCCTAGATGATGGAAACCAGAAGAGGAAACCCAGGTGCTACCAAAGATTATCTGGGGTTTATGAAACTGGCAGAAAACCAGATCTGTGTTACAGCTTGACAAACACTTGATGTATTCATAGTTTTTGCTTGTGCAAATGTGCCTTTGCATCATACTACAGTGCTGTCTTAAATAGCTTACTGCTCTTTGCAGAGTTTTTGTTTCATTTATTTTTGCTTAAATGAAGAACAGATTTTCTGGAAGGAGATTCTTTCTTGCTGTTATGGGATTTAATAGATTTAGAATTCCTCTAGAAACAACATTACTTACATCTTAGCAGCTGCTGGAGCATGTATTCATAGCCACATGTGACAGTGAATGAAAATTCAGTATTCTGTTGGACAAGTTGAGAAAGCTTTCATTAAGGAAGTTTTGCCATGGTTGTGTCCCTTCCTGTTTACCATGTTATTCTGTGGTATATTTTGTGTAAAGGTAATTTATTCACAGTAGGCATGTTACTTGGTGTTTGAGACACTGAAACAACATATGAAACAATAACTGTCAACTTTGACGGCAAATATATGGATAGTAACTTGGGCAGTGAGCAAGTGATGGTGAAGGAGTAGTATCAGTATGTGTGTTTAAATAGGGAATTCTCGTTTTGTCTGGCAATTGCTTCTTTCTCCTTCAGTGCTCAATTTTGCATTACCTTATTTCTCTGCCTAAAATTTCATAATGAAATACATATATTTCTGTTTCTGTAGATGTCAAAATACAATACAGCTGCTCACCTTAAACACTGAATATTTCAGGTACACAAAATAGTCTCAAATTTAAAGGGAAACTTTGCATCAAGATTGAAAATCTAGTCCAAGATAATGAGCCTTGATGCAAATCTTGATGTAAAATTTATCTTTAAATTATTGGTCTGATAAAGAGTACTCCTTGCAGAATAGTAATCTCCATTCTCCATTCCCCCAAATCACAGTGAATCACTCTTGAGACTATTTATAGTGGGAGTTTCTTTCTTTATATAGGTACTCAGTGTCTTTAAGCACTTAGGTCTCTTAGCAGCCTAATACAGGCATGTTTTGAAAATTGTGCTTCTAAACACCTTTTCTTGCGGTATGATGGGTATTCAAACTTTGCACCTTGAAGATTTGACCAGCTCTTCTGTCAGCTACGCCTAGGCCTTTGGATTCTTGTGAAACCTATGCCAAAGGTAGTGTTGATGTCTGACACTGGGTTGCACTTCTGGGTGGGAATTTGTGATAAGTGGAAATAATAATGCTGCAAATCTGTTGAGAAATATTGGTGTCTAACATGATAAAATTGCAACAAAGCACAACAGGCAAACAAGTAATCCCATTCTAGGTACAGGTAATAAACATTGCAGCTGAAGAAGGGCAAAAAAAGTGGGATTAGATGGGAAAGACCATTATTGCATCAAAATGATGCATCTGCGAGCGCCTTTCATGAGTGTTTTATGACTAGGCAAACACATTTTCATGTTGGCTTCTGCAGTAAATGTTTCTCCTTTATTACTTGATAGCCACTTAGAATTTAGCCTGATTTTTAACAGTGCTAACATACAGTACTAGGAAAATTTATTTGAATAAAATAAAGCTACATTCTTCTAAACTGGAGTCATAATATTAATACTTAAAATACACAGCAACATGCTGGGAAAATGGGATAGTTATTTAGATATATTATAAAATGTATCCCACTACTTTGATGTGATTCACTACTATTTCACCAAACCAATTTAACAGTCTCCTGTGGAGAGGGGATAGTGCAATTAAAATTAGTAACAGAGATTTTCACATTCATATATCTAATTCAGGGATGGGTGATAATGAATTAAATACTTTTTCCTTCTTCTGAGTTCAAATCAATATTAAATGAATCTGAGCTAGAATTTGTATTTAAAGGGTGTGCCTGTGTGCAGTTACAGCATCTGGAGACAGAGTTCCAGGTGAAAAATAGGTGTTATCTCTCAGGTTTACGTGTTAGTGGTCTTTTTTTTTTTTTTTTTTTTTTAATTAGATTCTTCAAAATTATGTGAATGTATAACAGCAATTGCTAAAAAGTTCAATTACTTTGCAGTATGCTGTGCTCCCCAAAACTAAGAACTTCATGGGAAGAGAACTGCTGTCATTAAATTTGCCTTGGACAAAAATTAAGGAAGGTAGAGCAAAAGATTGATAGCCCTGGGAACAATGGTCTCTAGACACTTGTTAATCAGACATTGGAAAACCCAGTGGATAATCCTCCAGGGTTAAGTGGCTAAATTTGTTTGTAGACATTATGAATAAGAAGCAGTTCTCAACTCATTATGAAGCAGCATAAAGAAAATAACAAGGATATGCTGTTGTCTATGTATGATATTACTCTGAAAAAAAACCAAAAACAAAAACAAACGCAAACACCAAACCTCAAACCTCCTCCTGGTACTTCCCATAATTAGACAAGGAAATTAGGTATCACTTCTTAAGCGAGCAAGGCAGTGCAGCAAGGGTCACGTTAACCCTTCACCTAACTACAGATTAAATAATAGTTGTATATTAGTAGGGGTCTGCTGGTAAGATAATACCTTCACTGACGCCTGTTTTATCACCGAGTTTGCAATGTATATGATCACTTTTGCTTCTCAAGAAAAGCCTTTTAAATAAGCAAAGGAACAGACAAATCCAAGCCCCTTTGCTGACTGGACTTGCACTTGCAGATGGTATGTAAATACTAGGAAATGTAAATTACCCATTCTTTAGAGACTTGACCAGTAATGGGTCTGATGAAAAATAGGAAGCAAAACAACTGTGAGTTTAAGTTAGATTTTTTTTATTTTTTTTTTTTCCTCCAGCTTTACCATGTTTATTTTGGTGGCATTTTGCACTAGTTCCTGCATGTTGCTGGTCACTTTGTGGCTAGACATGCACATTAGCTTTACTACCTGTGAAGAAATCAAAACTTCATGGGAGAAATAATTTATTGGGTTTTACTTCTAAAATATAAATTGTAAATGTATTACAGACTTGACAATGTGCATACCTTTAAATGCCTTAAAGATGGAAGCTAGTATTACACTCTAATTGCTAACTTTTTTAAGGTAGAAAAACAATTCTGGAATGTACTTATTCTAAACATGAGGAAAGGCTTAGATCTTGCCCAGACTGAAAAAGAAAAAATCATAAAGGTGGATAATTTGTTATATCTAAACTGATTATACTCATCTGAGTTCAAAAAGTATCTTTATAATTTACTATTTAATTTATAACTGTGCCTTCTGCTGTGCTGGTTACTAAGTGAGTTACCAAACTGCCTTGCATACTCATATTTGCAGAAGAGAAGTAAAAACTGAGGTATCTGTGCCTTTCAGCTAAGCCCAGAACACTACAGGATGCAAAAGGATAAGTGGTAGAAACGGGATTGCTGCTGTTCTGTGAAAACTTACTGTGAGACAGTATGTTACAAAGTATGTGAGTTATGCAGTGGAAATGTTTCATAGATTTTTTTACTTTTAAAATGGAGGACCCCAGGTTTCCTGTGTTCCCGTGACTCAGATTTATTTTAGAGCACCAAGGAAAATACGATGGTTTAAATTCTACCAAAAAAGTTAATCATATGAAATAGCATGTTTTAAATGGTGTAAATGAGCCACCTGAGAAATGTGATGACATCCAGCCTCATGTTTCCACATACTACACTGTCACTGTGCGAGGCCTGAGCACTTCCTAGCATCATTATTTCCCATTTACCTGCAATGTTGCCCTGAGGTTCTTAGAACTTTAAGTGCAGTAAGTTCTCTTTTCTCCATCCTTTTCTTGCCATCACAAAGGTGATAAATCATAGTGACCCTCCTTGTACTAAAGAAAAATGGGCAAGTCTTTATGCAGCTTCTGTCAATGCCATCCTTTCAAACTGCTGGAGGAGGTCACCAAGATCAAATATAGACATCTCCCACTAGAGTGGAGCATGTGACCTTGAACTCTTTCCCAGCACCTGCCAACGCATCAATAGCTAGTTTTAGGAAACAGCCAGGCTGAAGTTACTGCAAGCCTTAGGTTGAAGGAGAGCTTTGAGCAAATGAGTGAACATTTATGTCAGCTGGAAAAGACTTTAAATCCAATTATACTTCTATGGTTTGCAGTTGTACTCTTTGAGTCTTGCTGAAGCTTAGTTCTGTGTGTGTTTTGTGAGAGAGCTGCTGGATCTGACTGTTTGGGGCTTGTATAGTTTGGCTTCCTTGTCTCTGTGCAGCAGAAACAAGGTTTTCCTTCTGTATTTTGACCATTCTGTAGCCTTGCACAAAGGGGGAGGAAAGGATGTGCCCTGAATTCCTGTGGTCATTTATCTTGTTGACTGATCTGAAACCTTGCTTTTGGTTCTGTTGAAAGTGCTATTATTTAAAATGTCTGGTTTTTCCTACGCACATTTTCCCTTCAGTCAGACAGCCACAGGATCCTTTCATTGTGCTAAACTGTGCAGCGATGCACAGAAGTGGTGCAAGGAATGAACCAAACTTCACAGTCTGGTTCAATAGTTCATTAATTTAAGGCAGTCTATCTACTGTCTAATTTGCTTACTTCAACTATTTTCTGATACAAGGTATCTTTCTTGTATTGTAATTTAGTGACAGCAGTGTCAGTTTTTGCATGTCTGTATTCCAGCAAAATAATTATCATAAAGCACAATTGCATTGTGTAAACAGTAATACTTATGGCAGTCCATTTGCCTGAATACATTAGAGTCCATTAAAAAAGATTATTTAAAAATGTGACTTTCTCCTTATTTCTTACCTTTTGATTGTCATTGTTTGTTCAGTTATAAAGTGGTTTGTTGACACCAAATATTTTAATAATTCCTTTCCAAAGTCCTTGTGCCTATGCCTTTGACACGCTGCTGTAGTAATTAAACTGTCTTTTAGTTGAAATGCTTGCGAAGCGTCCAGTTCTGTGCCTGGCAGCTGGTGATGCATTATAGAGACATTGAGCTAATCGATTAAAACCGCAGAGACATGGGAGTTGTCTGACAGCACTGTACTAGGATGAAATTAGTTGGAATTGCATGGTGAAATTAAGGGGAATGCAGGTGATTGCAGTTCTTCTGGGAGAATCCTGGGTGAGAGGGACACTGTGCGCTGATCCCTGTGTAATTAGGACAGCCATGTTTTAACAGTATTTCTGAAGTATTAAAATGGGCTGGGTAAATCAGCAGGGTTGTTTCCAGTGAACTTGGCATCCATCCACTGTGAGTGAAATAACATGAAATTTTTCGGCTGCTAGGAAATGTGAAATTGGACTAATTGTCTTCTGACTAGTCTGCTAGTGTGTTAGTCTGTAGCGGGTCAAGAGTACGAATATAGTATGCTTTCAGGTCTCTCACTGAAGCTTAAGACATGCTGCTATACTTGCAGGTTATATTACACAGTTTATGGCAGAATATTTATTGGACAAAAGACAATACAAGTACAAACACAAATTGAATCATGGTCCGTAAAGGCAGCTTCAATATACTAGTTTGTAAAACTGCCTAATGGGTCTGCTTTGAGATATTCCAAATAATACTCAGAAAGGCAGTCCTAATTCTAGACAGTCTAAGTAGAGACATTCCTTTTCACTTGGAACCCATTGCTAAGGAACCCATAAAATTAATTCCCAGAAAAATCATGGTTAGCTTTTCTAGCTAAATCATTCAAATTTTTGCTCTGTTTCATATTTCTCTGGTAATTGTTGTAAGCAGTGCTGGGCATAAAGGAATCCACTTTCAACTGTGATTGTACGTATTTTCATATGAATTTGTCAATACTGTTTGGCTAAACAGTTTAGCAGAGTGGATAGCTGTGAAACGCCTCTTTTTAATACAAAAATCAACATTATTGTTACATGTTTCACTCTAAAGCAAGGTGACAAAAGTCCCATTAGATGTAATGAAAGAGACCTCCTCCTGTCTTCTGGAGGTGTAGGGGGCACTGTGGACTGTTCTTTGAGGCCTCGTGGAGACTCTACTGCACTCCCAGCTGTAGCACTGGTGTCCTCCAAAGGCTCCTGTCCTGGAGCAATGGCAACTTCTCTCTCTCCCTTCCTCTCATGTGGCCCCACTCCCCCGTAACTGTGGGGCAGCAGAGGGTGATGCCCTCTCTGAAATTTGAGAGCTAGATCTGTCTGGTGGATTCCAGCTGCTGCATTTCACAGATATTAGTGCAAGATAAGCTGATTACACCCAAGTTAAACTTCCATCAAAGCAGGGCATTGCTATAAAGGAAGAGTTGCCTCTGCACCAGCAGAAGAGAAATTATTTGGCAGTCAAACCAATGTTGCATACAAAGACAGAGTGGGATTCAGCCGAGGCTAAATTCAATGGGAATGTGTCTCCTGCATAAAATAAAACCCAAACAGGAAGATCCCTTAGCAAGTCAATGGAAGTGCTAATTGGGCAGGATCTGTGATCTGCCCCTCTGTCACCCTTTGAGCACTGGTTCCTGATGGGACTGGTACTCTCTTAGAAGCCAAACACTATGTTCAGGATCTAGGCTGAAATAACTTCTGGGAAGAGCCTCTCCTGTCCCTCTGAATCTGGGAGTTTGTGGCCGTAGTTTTTGCTCTGTGTTTGTCTTGAATTCAGCTTAACTAGTCAGGTCGAATGCTGAACTCACAGTTTCCTCTTGTAACTATTTGTATACTGAGGTGATGCTACAGACTGACAAAACATGGTAGCTTTAGTTTTGAACCTAATTTGTTTATGAGTTCTTTCTCATGGCCTTTAAGCTACCACATTTAACATGTCTTATTTTCTTTCCTATTTAATTTCAAGCAGTCAAGATGTTTATTTTGGAAAGAGTTTAGCCACAAAATAACATGTTTAACTCTGGATAGCCAATATGTGCTCTCAGTTCTACAGCACCGAATGTTTGCTTTTTGTTGTGGTTTTTGTCTGGAGTTGTTGGGGAGGGGATGTGTTTGCTTTTGTAGTTATTTAAAATTTCCTGTATTGAAGAATAAACAGAGCATTTATTACAGAATCACAGAATGTTAGGGATTGGAAGGGACCTTGAAACATCATCTAGTCCAATCCCCCTGCCGGAGCAGGAACACCCAGATGAGGTTACACAGGAATGTGTCCAGGTGGGTTTTGAATGTTTCCAGAGAAGGAGACTCCACAACCCCCCTGGGCAGCCTGTTCCAGTGTTCTGTCACTCTCACTGAGAAGAAGTTTCTTCTCATATTTAAGTGGAATCTCCTGTGTTCCAGTTTGTACCCATTGCCCCTTGTCCTACCATTGGTTGTCACAGAAGAGCCTGGCTCCATCCTTGTGACACTCACTCTTTATCTATTTATAAACATTAATGAGGTCACCCCTCAATCTCCTCTTCTCCAAGCTAAAGAGACCCAGCTCCTTCAGCCTTTCCTCATAAGGGAGATGCTCCACTCCCTTAATCATCTTTGTGGTTCTGTGCTGGACTTTCTCCAGCAGTTCCCTGTCCTTCTTGAACTGAGGGGCCCAGAACTGGACACAATATTCCAGATGTGGTCTCACCAGAGCAGAGTAGAGGAGAAGGAGAACCTCTCTTGACCTACTAACCACCCCCCTTCTAATACACCCCAGGATGCCATTGGCCTTCCTGACCACAAGGGCACAGTGCTGGCTCATGGTCATCCTGCTGTCCACCAGGACCCTCAGGAACATACCCTACATTGCTTATGATATAAAGATATGTTTTATAGCTGTGATGACCACATCTGTTTTAAAAGCAAAAGCTACAGCATATTTAGGAGAACATTTGTGTAAGGAATGGGAATATATAGACTGATCTTCTCAAAATTTTTCCCTTTTAATATCCGTGTTCTGCTGTACACATATGCACAGAGCACACCTCTCCCTTCTCCTGTCACAATGAAATACTAATTTCATTCACCCTGAGTGTATCTTTGTCTTCCATGATGAGAAGTACCAGTAACTTGAATAGTAATGTGGCACCAGACGAGGAATTCAGTATCATCAAACAGTATGTAATACGTTTTTATTAAGCTTTATTTGAGATGCAGTAAGACTTCAACACCCCTATTATCTACCAAAATATCTTACAAGATGCTTCTAGAGGAAAAGGTTTAAATATTTCTGTGTGAAAAGCCAATCAGGTAAAAAAAAAAAGTGGGTAACTTTTTTTGATTGGATCCTTATCTATGATCTTCCCAAAAGCAGAAATCTGACTTCCGTTAGCTGTTTTTCCATGTTTTCGGCTCTTGTAGGCATGATCAAGAAAAGGAAAACTCTACATTTCAGTAAATTATCTGGAAATTACAGGCATTGGGAAATTTTTAGGGCAATTATTATCTGGTGATTATTTTAACTGGTTATTTTTTAATAACAAGTTTTGAATGCTTGGAAACATCATAGTTTAGCAGAAGCCAGTAGAGGCCTGTTCAGAACCAGACTGTAAATTTTAAACAAGGAAACGTGGAAAATATCTCTCACAATAGAAGAGTCTGAGTTGTACTCAAAACATTCATGAAAGGCTTAACTGTAAATGGGCCCAAATATGTGTGAGAAGGTAATGAAATGCTGAAATGGTGATATAACATATTTTTCCTGTGCCTTAATTTAGCTCTTTGACAAAACAAAGATCAAGCACTTATTAGGATAACAAAACCAAAAAAACCTCACCAAACCTCCAACAAAAAAAAAAAAAAAAACAACCTTTCTAGAACTTTTTAAAGAGAATTGCATAAAATCTCTGAAGTATTGTACTGAAGCCCTGACGGACACGTGTTAATACATCCAAGCCAGCTTTCAAAGGAAAAATGTCATGCTCTTTCTCAGTGAAACAACTGTTTCATGCATACAAGTTACATTGTAAATACTCTGATATAATCCAAATGTTTGGAATATTTTTAAAATAAAGATGGAAAAGTTGCAGCTTGTGTGCAGAACCAAGGTCTGTAGCCTTCTCTGAAGCAGCACTGTCAGTGCTTCCCATCCCCACAGCCTATTTCTTTTGGAGTTGGGTTCTGTTCTCTCTTGAGCTCTCCAGCCTGCTTTTAAGTCACACACTTAAACATGCAATCCCTGGCATTTGTGGTCTAATGGCACAGCATTTGGAGGCTTGTGCGAGCGATGTGCCAGGTTGCATCTCACACCTGCCAAACGCAGCACCTGGAGAACATGCCAGGATGGGATGCTTTGCTTTTGCCTTTGTTTCGTTTTCTTTTGCCTTTCCACTTGCAAAGTCCTTTGGTTCGGTCCTATGCAGCAGGGAAGGCTGATTTCACATGAATAAGCTGAGGTGCATGCTATGAAAATAAGATAGGTGTTCTCTACACCATGAAACAATGGCTATCACAGTTGCTTAACGCCTTTTTTTTTTTTTTTTTTTTAATAGACAAAAAATGCTTGTATTGACCATTTCCTGAATTTAATTCCAGCCATGTTCTATTGCTGTTATTTTTAGTTGCCTTTGCAGTCATGGAGGTGGCAGATGGTAGACACCATATTTCCAAATACATAAAAGTTGGTAAGGCTTTTTAGGCAGGACACATTTCTGGTTGTATTTTCTCATCACTCCTCTCTTTTTGCTCTGTTATCTTCCATCCAAATAGTGCCAAAGTTGTACTTTGTACTTTCATGTACTTTCTTTCTAGGCAGAATATGCAGTGAAAAAGGAAATCCAGATTCTATGTATGTCTCTCCAGGGAAGAAAGCTTTTAAAGCTTTCATTGTGAGATATGGCTGTGTGTCCAAAAGGGCATTATAGCTGAAAGAATATCAGATCTCAGTGGTCTAGAGGCTTGTTCGACCAGGGCAGTTTCTCCTCATGAGTGAAGAGTGTGATCTGACTGCACCAGGCTTCCCTACAGAATCAATTCATGCTTCTATGTACCATTATAGCATGAATCATGAATGTGAGGTACTCCAGCAGAAGCTAATAAGGATACTTAGGTGTGACTTAGAAGCATAATTTTCCATGCAGTAGCTTTTAGGCTGAGCTTTTTACAACCTTCTGACTATGGTTAATAGGACTAAGACAGAAATAAAAGAGACTATTACTAAGATATCAGCAATTGTCACCTTAAAATGATTGCACGCCCATTGAGAAATGAATACAGAAAGAAGGCTGCAAGGAAAATACATTTTTTATTTCTGCCAGAACATCAGTAATGCTTTCTTTGATGCCAAATAATATCTAAGCATGGATTGCATTCTGTCTGTATGGAGGTACGCCTATAAATTTTGTTGGCTGATTGTGTAAAAATAACAATGTAATGTTGCCTTAAAAGAAACTCCAACCAAATATGCAACTTCTTATTTAAAGGGTAACTATGTTAATAGGTCTAATTATTGTGCTAACTGTATCAGTAATTCAGGTTAAAAGAATGGTGCAACAAAAACTCTGTACTTGAAAAAATTTCCCATTGTCCTTTTCTCGTAAAAACATTATAGATTAAAAAAAACAAAACAAAACGTCCTGATAGGTGAATCAATAAATGAGTTTACTAGCAGTACATTTTGAAGAAACATTTTTAGTCAAATAAAATTTGCTGCTACCAATCCCAGGCATCAGTCTCACTTGGTTTAACAATATTACTAAACATTGCTGTGGGAGAGTAAACCTTTGTATTCTTTATTTTCATGTCATTTTTTCCCCCTTGAAGCAATTCTTGTAGTCCTATTGATAGAGAAGTATTTATTTTGAAACACTGCATGAAATTATTTGCCCTTCCAACATGCCTGAGCTCACACTGTTACTACAAAGGCCAAAAGGGTTTTTCTATATGGACATAATTAATTAGAAATGGAAGTTAGAATGGTTAGGTAGTCATTTCTTAGAAGATGTATAAACATAAACCCAGACTCTATTAGGTGGTTTTACTTTTTTCTTCCTGCTGAAGAATTATGAAAATAAATTTGAATCAAAAAAGCAAATAGAAAAGGCAGATCACGCAAAATTATCCTGCTATCTTTCTAACCAGATAACTGATGACTTTTTTGGGGAAAGATGCTAATTACAAATAGTGTTTCTGGAGCTTAATTTGAAGTTATTTTTTCAACCAAAAAGTATAGGTGTCAGCATAAGAATTGCTAGTTTGTGGAGTGGGTAAGAAACTAAAGTCAGTGAGATGGCAGCAGAGGGGAGCTTCCAAACAGGAGTGAAGATTCTGAGGAATTTCTCAAGATCTGAAAAATAGTTGACCAGTGACACAAAACTCTAAGAGAAAGAAGCAGTCAGGGCTGAATAATTTTGAGGACTACAGTAACAGAAATGGAATGAAGGTGCAAAATGATGCACCTTGGGACTAATAGTACTAAATTCTCTTAAAGCAAGGAATTCCACCAGATGGAAATGACTGAAATAGAGAAATTGATCTTGAAGAGCCTAAAAGGCACCACTATGATGCAATGTGAAAAAGTAAAATATAATCCTAAGGCTGGACTGCTGTTTCTGGTGGAGACTGGTTGGTGCTGGTAGAGCTTTAGGAGGGGATGTTTTATATGAAATTATATAAAATACTGGGAACCAGTGGCCCATACCGGTGGTGCCCCCAGCCAAGGGCTAACTTTGCTTCTTGCTCCAGGGCTTCCTTCTGCCTCCAGGGTATGTACCTTGTTTCAGGGAGCTGCATTGGCAAGCTTGGTACAAGCATGTGTGCTGTTTATACTCAGCACAAGAGAGAAATGAGACATGGAAAGCTTTTCCTGGGGGTTATAGGATTCTGATGTGGAGGTACCCCACTGTTCCCAAGGAGGAGTTGCCCCTGCTGGGCTAGGCACGGAGTCTCCTGTACTGAGGAAAGAGGAATTCAAAGTGTAAAAGATTCAGAGAAAGGCTTTGAGGATCATGGCTTATTTATCTGGGGCAGAGCAGGATAGAAAATCTGGAAATTCGGATGGGAATTAGGAGATGTAAGTAGCAAAAAGAAGGCTGGAAGGTGATATGATTGCTCTCCATGGAGTGCTTAAAATGCCAAGGACCCAGGAAGACAAGACATTGTACACTGAAGGATCATGTAGTTCCAAGAAGAGCGTGGTGTTAGCTTGCTGTTAAATTTAAGATGGAAATTTAGTAGAAGACATACAGCAGCTAATGTAATCAGAATGTGAAAGAGCTTTCTATCTACATCAAAAGGGGCAAAACAACTTTGCAGAGGGCAATCAAGACACTTATAAGAAGATGTATGATCATTTGTACAAATAGATTAACAAACTCAGGGAACAAGAAGGTCCTTCATACTCCTTGTCCTGATTTCTAAGATGTTCAATCAATAAAGTGAAAAAAAAAAAAAAAAAATCCGAAGTCACCTGTGAGATTACTTTAGATAATTTTTTGCTCATAAGAAAGTCCAGCTTCCCACCGCAGTCCTGTCTCAATTCCTCTATTTCTGTACAAGGGAAGTGCAGAGCAGTTTCTCAAAATGGTCTGTTGTTGTGTCTCGTAACATGCAGTGGCATTGTGATATGAATTAATGTAATCTCCAGGGTGAATGGAGAACCTCCAGTCCCATACCATGTTGAAGTGTCAGTTGGACTTGAATTCCAAAGCTAGAGGGAGAACATGCAACTTCTATGCTTAATTCACTAGACATCCTAGCCTCCAGTTCTGTAGTCTAGAAGAATCTCAACTTTTGTTTAGATAACAGGTGAGGATGCTGTAGAAAAGCATTATTATATGATAGCTCAGATGCAGCTACTGCATGTGCTGAGATTTTTAAATTTAGTCCCTCAGCCATACTAGTACATATCTAGGAACAGCACGTCTAGAGAATGAAAGATCTTGATTTTTTCAGACTTGCTAAGTTTGTCAGTGTGCATTTAAAAAGTCTGTTGAACATGGAGTGGTTTTTAGGTGAGAGAAAATATAAGTGATCAATATGGTAATAACACCCTGATTATTTTAATAGTATATGTAATCTTATTACTGCTTCCTCCGTTGCTATATATCCCTTGTTACTTGTAGTTACCTGTGTATTTATACTAATGAAGGAGGCAACGCACTATTAACGGCTCTTATATTTCTGTGATATTTAACTTTCTGTGCAGGTACTAGCTGTCAATCAAGGCTAATCAAACTGGCAGAGTTAACATAATACATCATAAAATTTCACAGTAATGTCAACCTGTAATTCTGTCAATCTGGTTAAAGGAAAGAGGCTAAAAACAATATTGTCATTTTGTAATAACACAGGGAAACAGAATTTTAGAATAATATTTTTACTGTCTGCTATAAATATATTTTGTACAGGTTTGAAGAGCAGCAGTGATTTCCTTTAGGATTGAATTGGTCAAATAACCAGAGTTTGAATCCTTATTCTTCACTTTTCTCACTATCAGATATTTTCAGTGTATCCTGAAAAGGAATGGGTTATTGCAGTTCTTCCTGTGCTGTGACACTAGAGATGTCCAGAAAGAAGAGAGAATGGGAGGCATGAGTTTCTTCTCTCCTTGTGTCACTACAAGGGACTGTTTTATGATGGAACTGGCCAAAGATGGTTGGACAGTAGCAGCTGGGAAAGAGGGTTCCCAGCTCTGCTGTCAGCTGTATTTATATCATTTGTGTGCTAACAGTAGAGGAAGCTCCTAGCAGGAAAGCAAACCAAAAGAGATATAGTACTATTCCAGTTTATACACATGGGAACAGAAAAGTGCAGTCTGGCTATTTGCATGGCACAACCCAGAAATGTAGGCAGAAAATGTAAGGCTTCAAAATCCAGTGTCTTTCTGCTTAGGAGATTATGATTTGCAGACCTTTGCTATTTTTTGGTAAGCATGCGAGCCCTTATCTGACAAGGTTAAGTCTGTTGACAATAGTTTGCTTTTCAAAGTTGCCTTCGGCAAAACTCTTACAAATAATTGAATACTACTGAGTTGTCAGCAAGACATATCCATTTATCAAAATGCACAAGTAATCCCACTAAAATGAATGGGGTTTCTCATGAAGGAAAATATTAATTGGCCCAAAGAGGTGTTACAGAAGTCTGTGTCGGCAAATCCTTCTGTGATAATCTTTATTTGCCTGCAGTAATTGATCTTGAAATGTTTCATGTGCTGAGGAAGCAATGTCTTTGGAAGCATCAAGCAGATTTCTTTCTTCTCCTAGAAGTTGATGTTCTTCAAAATACTGAGCATTGTATAACGGATCACCGAGGTTACGTGATCTTTGTTAGGTGATGACATGTATGTTTGTAAACCAGGGAAAGTTTGAAGGGAAGTTTATGTGAGATGGATGTTTAATGATCAAGAATCTTAGATTGTAGGTACAGAAGCTAGAGGAGAAAGGATGATAAATGAAAGGTAGTTATGTCTTGATGCAGAAACTAATAAAGACAATGAAGGCTGGGAAGATACCATGAAAATATGGTCTTTGGAAAAGGCAGTACTAACAATTAGATGCCAGTTAAAAAAAAGGGTGAAAGGAGAAGCAAGTGACTGTTTAAGTACTAATCATCATGCCTGGGTACACCATCCATGGGAATGCATGAGATTAACAGTGATTGCAGTAAGACAAGAGAAGCAGAATGGAAACTTAATTCACTTCAATTTAATATGTGAAAATTTATCATTTTTAGCAATGCGGCTCAGAGAATCTGGGACAATGGCTTCTCATGGCAGATAAACAGGACTAATTTAAAAAAAATGGGGTGAAGGACTTACAGTAATAAAATGCTTTGAAGGTGAAGTTTACAAATTACATCAGAAGGGAAAAGACAGTAACATTTCAGGCTTACTTTAATTGCAAGCATAAATGGATTTGTTAGATAACATCATGCAGGGAAAGACTGCTTGGGGAAAATAGTAGCTAAGTTCAGGAGCTGTTACCCAGAAGATTTAACAGAGTGGTCTTGCAACAAGAGGTTGCCTCTGAATACAGGCTAAGAGTTTGGAAGTGAATGTGCAGTGGGAGAGCCCTATCCAGCCTCGTGGACTTGCCTTGCTGTAATACGTAGTGGCAGCAGAAGATGATTCTGTAGACCTAGCTGCTTGGAAGCCATGTACAATAGCCTCGCCCTCACCTCCACAAACCCATCATCCAAAAGGGAAGATGAATAAACAAGTGAATTTTTGTTGCACAAGTGCCCAAGTTGTTCCCAACTTTAGGTCCCCCTGTTTTGTTTCTTCTGTAGGAGGAGGAGTGTGTGGTTGCTCTGGACTCATTGCATTCACCCTTAACCCAGAGAAGTAAGCACTGCTTGGAATATCTAGCAAGAGGCCACACAGGAAGGACTGAATGTTAGTGCAGAGAGAGAGAGAGAATACCTTGAAGGATAATGCTGGTTTGCTTTTTCCAATAAAATGCCTGCCACAAAGTTACAAGCTGTTTTCTATTAGTCTTTACTGCTGTCACACGACAGTGTTGGGTGTTGACTTCTTGTAAAACAGCAAAAGAAAGCTGGAAAGAAATTTCAGAGTTAACCCACCTCACCTAGAGACTTTCCATCTGATAAGCCCAAAAAGTGACCTGAGAGAAAGGAGCCCTTTGCCAGATCCCAAATGACAGCAAGGTTGAGAAGACAAACTGCTGAGTATAGGCCAGTCCAGTGATCTATGCAATGTGTAGTGAAGTCAAAAATATTTATAAATCACTTGCCTTCTCTCAGAAAGCCTATAGGAATAACAATGACATCACTCTTAAAATGTGGGAAGTTGCACTTGAATGCAAACATGAATGTGTTGCAAAGAGGCATGTTTTTAAATCAAAACATTCACAAGCCAAGAGAAAAAAAATGTGTAGTACTTATCAAAAGAAGCTTTCTGTAAAGCAATAATCTGCAACAGTCTGTATCATTAAAAAAGAAAAATTGTTTCCTTACAACTGTAAACAACAGTTTTAAGTAAAGTGTATATTTTGAGTTATCATGGGTGTGGTAGTGCTAGCTGATGTAGAGTAGTGTGCAAGTCATTCAGACAGAGTAGGAAAAGCTTAGCACGAGAAGTAGGAATCCCTCCCCCAGCTTCCAGTCTGTTCTTGTAGGAGAAAGACAATCACCAAGCCCCAAACTTTCTGAGGCAGAAACGTGTCAGGCGCGTAGACGAGAGCACAGAGCAACTGGAATGTGTCTAAGTATTTTTAGATTTTGAACATGTGAAGACAAAAATAGCTCTAGGAAGAGAATTTGTTGAAGCCAAGAGGTGGAGGAGGTAGCCTGAATATGCATGGGAAATGTATTTTTTTTTCTGGGGATCTGTATCCCATTACAATATTCCAGAAGAGGTTCAGGCTGTTAAATCAGAAGTATGCAGTGTTGTTACTCAGTTGAGAATAGGTGGGAGTTGTAAATTCTCAGGATTATGATTTGTAAAGAAATTTTGAATGAGTTGGATTTTATTTTGAAGCTCAAGCTCCTTGTAGTAGAACTGAAGGCTGCAAAGAAATCACTTTTAACAATTCAGTGCTGATGTTAGTTATACATGCTGGAGATGTGTTTAAAGCCTTTGTCACCACATATAACCTCCTGCAGCTGAGTCACATCTGTTGAAGTGAAACCCTGAGAAGGCATAATAAGAGGATGGTGGGATTACGCTGAAAACATCATTGAGAAGGCAGCAGTTCTGCTAGTTTTAAATAAACAGTTATAAAAAAGAGCCAGTTTGGATGAGCAACACATCAGGGGATGTTGCTGGTCTGGTCACATGATGTGGTGATAGTGAGGCTTAACAAATTAGTAAACAAGGAATGTTATTTTCTAGTGTGCTGAAATGATAATCTGTATGGTAACTAGCACTAAAGCAGGGGTGTCAAACTCATTTTCACCAGGGGTCACATCAGCCTCGCAGTTGCCTTCAAAGGGCTGAAGGTAATTTTAGGGCTATATGAATGTAACTACTCCTACATATTTATACAGTCCTAAAATTACACTTGGCCCTTTGAAGGACACGTGAGGCTGATGTGGCCCCCAGTGAAAATGAGTTTGACCCCCCTGCACTAAAGTATTTTTCCTGCTAAAAGCAGTATTGGCCATGCAGTATTGCTTTCTGGCAAATGACAAGCCAAACAGTCAACCATGACTATGCCATATAGAAGATCATGTTTTTCATGAATTCCTCTTTTGTCTTGAGAGACACATGAAAAATTTTACAGGGGAAAGTGAGTTAGAAACCTTGCTCAATTTATAGGAAGTTTGAGTAAGAAAGTAAACAGTACACTTAAAAACGATAGGCTGTGAAAAAACTGACTGTAGCTCCTAGGGAATGTTGTTGGATAAAGTTTATGTAAGGATAATACTGAAATAAATACTGTACTTTGTGAAACACCTTATCCTGAAAACACATGTGATTCTTCACTGTGTCAAGCATGTAGAACAGATTTATACCTAACCTGTCCTCAAAAGGCCACAATTATTAACTGCATTTTCTGACATCTGAGATTACTGTTTTGTGTTTATTTTAAAAAGCCTTGGTTGTAACCCCTCCCACCCTTGAAAAGGGGAATAAAACCTCTTCAGAGGCTTCATAAAAGGTATATGTCTTCACTCAGCCAGGTAAAAGGACAAAATGGAAATGTAAGTTTATTAAGCAGCAAATATATCACCTTTCCTCTGAACACTACTGGAAAACACACTAATCATTAGTATCACCTGAGCTCTTCCTTCCCACTTGGCTCCCCACTGTTGCTGGGAAGCCAGCAGCTTTTTATTTTCCTATTATTAAGAAAGTATTGGTGAGAGGTGACAGGCTTCAAAGAGAAAGACAAAACCCTTTGCTGTTCCTGCCATACATGTTGTGCTCACCAGCCACTGCATGTTGGGTCCCAGCACAATGCATGTCATTAACCATTAAAGTTTTTAACAGGAAAACAAAAAGGAAGAAGGAGTAGAGAGATTAAATTACACTTTTAAAAATGAGAGTGAGAAAACTCTTGAAAAGGTTCATATGAATGTTTGAATAAAGTGATGTGTAGCCTGGCAAGTAATCTGGCACTTCACTCCCTTTTTTTCACAATCAGTACAGTTACAAAAGCAGACAATTTTGAAGCTAGAGTTACGAGTTTTTGAATTAAAGAAAGAAAGAGAGAAGTCATGCACACCTCTAGGGAAGAACAAGAAAGCAGATCAGGAGGAATTTACACAGCCAAGAAATAACTGTATAAGAATGGAACATCAATCACAAACAACTTCAATTATTTTGTCATTGAGTGGAATAAAAGATACGAAGGAGTAGAAAGATGACACATTTCTTAAGCATGATTGGAATGTTTTTAGACACCAGATCAACATGAAATATTGTGTGTCTATTTTCCATCAGGACCAAATCTGTTTCAAGAAATTACGCACTAAAAATGTTTAATGTAAGTGTTATGACCATAATGAATTCCAAGTCTTATCTTTCATTAAGCGAGAACTAATATTTTAATTGATTAATTAGTTGTTGTTATGGTTATGTTATTAATTGTAATAGTTATAACTCTGAGTCTATGAACTACTTTATATTCCTGGCCCTCTGTGATTGTCGAAGTCCCACTGTGTTTCAGATGCCTTGCACATAGGTGCAGGAGCCATCCTACAGGCAGAGAGGAGTACGAAGATTCAAATCAATACAACGTGGCACTGCAAAACCCACCATAACTTGTAGCAGGTTATTCAACTGGACTCTAAAATACAAAGGAAGCAAATGGATCCCTCATCCCTTCAAAGTCTAAACTCTCTGGCTGTATTTGTCTCCCCACAAAAAGCCTAAATGCATATATATGTGTGTGTATATATATATATATGTGTGTATATATATATATATATATATATATATATATATATATATATATTTCCTAGGCCCAGTGGCAGGGGGAGTAGTATGTTTGGATGTGGATTCAAATTGCTGTATGAGATTTTTGAATGTTTGCTGTATTTACTTTTATTGCTGACTGACCATTCCCGAATGATGTGGACAACAGCTGACTGGTAGCTAAAGGATAGGTGAAAATCATATCTGATTTTTTAGGGGAAAAATTAAAAGGAGAGTAGGGAAAATATAACAATTTCATAATCAAATGTAGTACAAACCTTGGCTACCAGATGGGAACATTTTCTGAATTAGAGCACTTATAAACTAGCAGATTCTGCATTGGAGGGTTTTCCCCTAAAAATGAACATACTAGACATATAGAATAAGAAATGGCAGCTTAAACATTAATAGCCTTAGATCATGATAAATCATCAAATGTTGGCAATTTATCTAATACAACATGAAAACCTGAAATAGTTCTGTAAATTAAGATTAACAAATCACGTTTTCTCTTAAGAACACTCAAGTTTTACCTTCGGCCCACTGTAATGCCAATACATCAAACTTCAACATTGGTAGTGTATTAAGTGTTGGTGATAAAATTCTTAATTGCTGTTATGAGGAACCTGTGACTTCACATTTATATACTGTTCACTAACAGACATCCAGAATTTATTCTCTCCCTTTCCCTCTCCTCTTCCTTTTCCTTTTTCTTTCCTGGCATTCTAAGATCTGTCTAACAGGAAAGCAGTCCACTCTTCACATCAGTTACTTAAGTGAGGGCCAGAAATGTCTTAGATGGGGGCCAAAACTGCATGCTATTTGACGTGATAAAAGCATTGTATATCTCAAAGCTAGAAATTATGTTACAACTGAGAAGGAAACACAGCTTTCTGGAAGATTGCAGGGCATTTCTGGAAATTCTTGAAACACTGGACTTCAAAGATATTCTGTTTTCACAAATTAAAAGTTGCTCTGGTAGCTTTCAGATAAGTTTAAATGTGGGTTGTTTTCTTTGAGGTCTGCATGTTGGACATGTGCTGAGATTTTATAGTTTAAAGGATATGGAGTACAATTCCTATAAAACGTTTTAAAGCTCTCTAAGAAGCTAATACATTTTAAAAATAGTATTTCTGTTAAACATGTCATATAAAGAATACCTGAAAAAATGACCTGGTATATGAGTTTTACTAGATCTCGCTTGTGATGATCTGCTTTCTCATTTATGTGTAATGCACCTATCCAAACTTATGCCAATAATATCTTATATGCCAACGCTTACACCATCACATATGGCACTACCAAACTTACACCATTATTCTCATATCTCTTTCAGCAAAGGAAATGAATAGTGATTTATTTCCTTGAAGTGGGTGGAGGAGAGGTATGTGCACAGAGATAAATAAAACCATCTCAATCACCAAGTCCCAGTTTTAAGTGGTTCTGACCTCTGAGTGTTAGAAACCACAAGCATAGAATGACCCGTAACTTAACAAAAAATAGGAAACCCAGATATCATTACCACTAGACTCTAAAATGCAAACAATATTTCTGTGGGGGCTATATGTGAATATTTTGGGGGAATGCTAGAAGTATTTTGATTTTCCTGTTATATCAGGAGCTTAACATTTCAATGTAAGCAACTCATAGCATGCTTCACACTTTGAGTTTTAAAGTTCTCTGATACAGTAGCCAATTGCACAGAGGATATAAAATGCAACCTATTTGAAACTCAATATTTTACGCTCAGCAGCTAGATGCTAATGACTGAACATGAACAGTTTGCACTCTATGGGAGCCACTACTTCATTGGTTATGATGGGTTCATATTTTCAGACTATCCATGTCCAGAAATGACCACTGGCAACTACCTTTTATAAGAAATAAAAAATGACATTCCAGAGAACAAGGTATCAGCCTAAAACATAGGCTGGCCAAAGCTGTATCTTAGAAACAGAAGAGGTAGTGGAAGGTACTGCTGATACAAGGGAAGCTGTTGCTTTCTTTGTGAGAATGCTGGTGATTGATCCCTTATAGGCATTTCCTAAAACAAGGAAATGTCTTCTTTTTGTTCCAAACAAGATACTTGTATTTTTTTTTGTTTATCTGAACTTGTAGGTAATTTTCCTTAAGTATTCCTCATGCAATAGCTCAACAAAAGGAACTTTTGTGAGACAGATAGAATTAAATCAGGAGTCTAGAAGCTATAATAATTAGGGAGATTTAAATTACTGGTGGTCTTTACGTGGCTTGTAATGGGTAAATCAACCTTCTTTGTGTTTGCTGTAGAATTTTGTTAATATTATTTTATATTCTACAATAAAACTATAAAAGAGAGTGTGAAAAGTCATGGGAGCCTGTGCAGGATTGTTAGATTGTAAGGTAATGAGATTTCCTAGAGTCTGATCCTGCACTCGGTGCAAAGGGACAAACCTCCATGCTTATGTACCTGCTGCTGAAAGCCATGATCCAACAGAAAGTGGTACCCACCTGCATGATGCTGCAGGAAGAGGGTAGCTTTTAGCAACTGAAGATACTCGGCATCTGCTGTTAAACTGAAGAAAATACGAAGAATGCCTTTTCAGATCTCTATCAAAACACTGAGGTATTTTTAGGATCACAGCCACATTCTCTTGAGTGTTTTCACATGAAAATTCTGAATTGGAGTCAGACAAGGTCACTATATGTGTGACTTGCCTTAAAAGAAAGCCCCAGCAATGCAATATCCTGGTAATTCAGTGGATGTCTGTCCATCACGATGAGGAGTTTTTAGCAGATATACTAGTAATACCAGATTTCATGGACGTGCTCCCCTTAGCACGAGCAAGAACCAAGCTCTGATTTGAATATATCGTGATCAGTGAAGTTTTGTTGCGTACTCTGTATGATCAGAGTTTTTCTAAAAAAAATCCCCAAAGAAACACCTTCCCCACCCAACCCACCGTCCCCACCTCCCCCCACCAAGAAAAAAAAAAATAGAGGAACTTCAGTGCAGGCATGAGGAGAGCAGAACCTGCTTTGGTTTGTCTAATGTTTTTACGCTATACTTAGCAAGAAGGACTTTCCTGCAGTCTCTAGCTACTTATGTTATTGGATCTCTACTAAGCATCTAAGAAGCAAAGATACTAAAATGTTTAACCAGCTTTGACAACCCAATTATTTCAGTGTGCTTTTATACTAAGCAAATCTAGGGCTGAAGTCCTAGAGTGTATCCAACTTCTATAAAACCATCATGCAGATGACAACCTTTGTTACTGTTGTGTGCAATTATGCATGTATCATAAATATCTTATCCACCTCTGGCTTTTCTTTGCCATTTTTTAATTGCTATGAGATTTTTTAGGTAAAGGATACTGTAGAAGTCCAGATTATGTGTTCATAATGCTCTAACAAGGATAATTGTCATGATAGCTGCATGAGTGTTCAGCATATCAGGATATCTTAAGTTAGGGAGGTTATAATAGACATCTTTATAGCTATCCTAACAGTATTATGAAGAAAATTGTCACTAGCACACAAGGTATTAGTTATTATGAGGAAACATTGTTATTATGAGCATAAACACAATGAAAATGTGCTTGTTTAGAAATGGATATAAGAATTCTGTAAAAAAATAAGTGTCATAGGGAAGCATGCAAGCTCCCAAGTCTGAGTAGCTAGCCAATAAAGTGGCATTACTATTAAAATTCGCCAACTATTTCTGTCCGATAAAACTCAAAAATGGATCGTAGTACTAGTAGAGGTTCAAACCCTTCTGTTGCATCTCTTTGGAGATGCCCTGCTGCTTGTTGACCATACTGTGTGGTAGGTGAGGTAGGTTTTCAAAAACAGTTAGACCTAGAAATTTGTGACAAGCAGGTTATCTTTTGTTTGTAGATCAGAAATCTTCCACTATTAATTTGTCTTATATTTGAAAGCATCTTGTAAAGGAACTTGCTATACTGAGTTATATTGAAATAAGGCTTGAATTCTCTACTCAGCTCTTTGAAATAGGCTTCAAAGTCGTTTTTAGTCAAATTAAGTTCCAAATAAGAAATAAAGTTATATAGTGGATCCCTTTTATTTTTGGATCTGACTCTTTCAGAACGAAAACACCTGAATAATTTAAGCATGTGAATAAGCTTGTTACAGGCACAAGGACATTTGCATATTTTAGATTAGTTGGTTCTGTAAAATTTTTTAAAGCTGTGAATTTTGATATTTTCACAAGAACACTTGCTTTTGCTTGCTTTTTTCTACTGTTTTATTAGCCTCCAAGTCATCCCTCGGTCTAGTTTTAGCTTTCCCAGTGTGAAGACTTGCATTGATTTTCAGCCATTGCAAATGTGTATCTTTATATGTGCACTGGACTTTCACTGTAAAAATAACTTCATTATAAAAGTCTGAATAATTCCTTCTGTTTTAATAAACCTAGATTGATACCCTTATTATACATGAAATAATAATAATTCTAGTATTTGGACCCGTCTAGCTGTACTTGACTCTATGTTAAATAGAATACCTTACCATAAGCAATATTTGTATCAATTAAAAATCAAATCCCATTGATTTCATTTGATTATGTGTAGTAAGAGTTTCAGGAACAAAAGAGAGAATCAAAGGAAATGTTGCACAGCTATGGAATCTGTACTTGTCTTGTTCAGTTCATAGTTTAAGAGCTTGGATGAAGCAGGGTACTTTCTCAGATTGCTTAGTGGAGTGGGAAATAAAATAAACAGGAACATCTCAGCATTTTTAAAAGTGTAACAGAAAATGGTAAGTTTTGATCATGAAATTCAGATGAAGAGTTGTGATCATGTAAATCAAAATGAAAATGAGCTCTCTCAGCAGTGTAATACTGAAGAAATAATTAAAAGGTCTTCTGCAAACCTTCATTTGAAGGCCTTTCCTGCAAATGCTCATTTGAATAGCTGTAACTTTTACAGTAATACCGTTAGGAACCGTTGAGCTCACTTGCATGAGTACTGATAACCTATTTGAGAATGCATTTTAAGCCCCCTGAGATGGAAGACAGGGATGGGGAGTAAAAACAAGCCCCAATAATCCAAGGAGAAATGGTTACCAACCTGCTACACCACTTAGACACACTCAGGTCTATGGGGCAGATAGGATACATCCAAGGGTACTGAGTAAGCTGGCAGAGGTGATCACCAAGACACTTTCAGTCATTTATCAGCAGTCCTGGCTAACTGGGGAGGTCCCAGTTGACTGGAAGTTGGCAAATGTGATGCCAATCTTCAAGAAGGACTGGAAGGAGGATCCAGAAAATTACAGGCCTGTCAGTCTGATCTCAGTGTCGGGGTAGGTCATGGAACAGATCGTCCTGACTGACATCATACAGCACATACAAGACAACCAAGCAATCAGACCCGGTCACCGTGAGTTTATGAAAGGCAGGTCCTGCTTGACCAACCTGATCTCTTTCTATGACAAGGTGACCTGCTTAGTGGATGAAGGAAAGGCTGTGGATGTTGTGTACTTAGACTTCAGTAAAACCTTTGACACTTTACTACAGTATTCTTCTGGAGAAACTGGCAGCTCTTGATTTGGATGGGCGCACTCTTCACTGAGTGAAGAACTGGCTGGATGGCCAGACCCTAAGAGTTGTGGCGAATGGAGCCAAATCCAGTTGGTGACCAGTCATGAGTGGTGTTCCCCAGGGCTCAGTATTGAGGCCAATTCTCTTTAATATCTTTGTCAATGATCTGGACAAGGGGATTGAGTGCACCCTCAGTAAGTTTGCAGACAACATCAAGTTGGGTGGGAGTGTTGATCTGCTGGAGCCTTTCTGCTGTAGAAAGGCTCTACAGAGGGATCTGGAATGGCTGGATCAATGGGCCAAGGCCAATTGTATGAGGTTTAAGAAGTCCAAGTTCTGGGTCCTGCACTTGGGTCACAACAACCCCAGGCAGCACTACAGGCTCGGGGAAGAGTGGCTGGAAAGCTGCCTGTCAGAGAGGGATCTGGTTTATTGACAGCCAGCTGAATATGAGCCAGCAGTGTGTCCAGGTAGCCAAAAAGACGAACAGCATCCTGGCTTGTATGAGAAACAGAGTGGCCAGCAGGACTAGGGAAGCGATTGTCCTACTGCACACGGTGCCGATGAGGCTGCACCTCGAATTCTGTGTTCGGTTTTGGGCCCCTCACTACAGGAAGGACACTGAGGTTCTGGAGAGAGTTCAGAGGGGGGTGACAAAGCTGGTGAAGGGTCTGGAGCACAAGTCTTATGAGGAGTGGCTGAGGGAATTGGGGCTGTTTAGCCTGGAGAAAAAGAGACTTTGGGGAGACGTTATTGCTCTCCACAGCTACCCGAAAGAAGGTTGTAGCATGGAGGGTGTTGGTCTCTTCTCCCAAATAGCAAGTGATAGGATGAGAGGAAATGGCCTGAAGTTGCACCAGGCAAGGTTCAGATTGGGTATTAGGAAACATGTCTTCACAAAAAGGGTTGTCAGGCATTGGAACAGGCTGTCCAGGGAAGGAGTTGAGTCACCATCCCTGGAGGTGTTTGGAAGACGAATAGATGAGGTTCTTAGAGACATGGTTTAGTGCTAGTGTTAGATTATGGGTGGACTTGATGATCTTGAGGGTCTCTTCCAACTGAAATGATTCTATGATTCTACATATAGTAAAAAGTAGTGGAAATAAATAATTCCAGCTATCTAAAGGCAAAAAATATTTTGCTTTCCTGAATTTAATCTCAGTCATTGGTAGCCTTCATGTTTTGCACTTGTCTGAGAACCTGTGTAGATTCAGATGTAAAAGCCACACTGATATATGACACCAACAGAGATCCAGAGAAAACACTCCATCCAACTTTAGGAAAAGATTAGTTAAATAGGACTGATGATACCCATTGTCTGGAAAGAAAGCAGGAGTAATGGCTTCCTTGGGCAGAAGTATAAGGTGGTGGTGTAGACTGGAGGTTGAGTAGGAATGTCTGGACAGATGTTTCTGAAATATAGTTTGTCATAGCAGTAGGAGTAGAAGACTTAAGGTATTGAATCACCTGTATAAGATATAAGATAGTTTCCTGGACAGTTAAAAAAGAATAAAGTTACTTTCTACGGTTGTTATTTCTGAGGATTGTAATTTTGTGGCAGAATCCAGAAGACTACAAAATATTTTCGTTAATAACACAGACTTCAGTGAAAGGATATGGATTTTTGTCTTGTCCTATGAAGTGTTTTGTGTATCACATCAGCATTTTTTTCTATTGTTTGCTTTTATCAGGACTCATTTCTTTGTTCTCTTGATAGTTTTGTGTTTCTCTCTGGAAGCTGATCTCTGTTATGCAGTGGGCAAACAGGACAATGTGGTGTCTGTGTGCAGTGCAGTAAATAATCAGAAATCTATGTTGCCTGCTACTTGCATTTTCCCAGAATAAATTTTTCTTTTTTAATGGTACAACATCTCTGTTGCTTAGGTTGATGAATCTTTAGGGGCATCTCAGTCTCTCCAGGGAAATGTTTGAGTCACCATCCCTGGAGATGTTTAAAAGATGTGTGGATGATGTCCTTAGGGACATAGTTTAGTGCTAGATTTAGGTTATGCTTGGACTCAATGATCTTAAGGGTCTCTTCCAACTGAAATGATTCTATGAGTGAGGACTATGAAAGAGCAACATGCTATCTTCCACACAAATTATTCCAGCACGAATTTCAGAATAACTCTTTGGAGCCCATCAGAAGGGTTTGACATGCTAGATCTTTAGGACATAGCATTTCTTTCTGACTGAAGTTGCTAAAGATTGCTAAGAGGTGTAAGAGCATGTGATACTTCAGTAGGAGTAGTCGGTAGTGGTAAGTCCTCTAAGGTAGGTGTAGTTATCCTAAAAGTCTTCTATACTGTGATCTGAAAATAAAGGAAAGATCTATCAGCTCAAAGTCTACCTGAGCAGGAGATGCAATAGAAAGCCAGGTACCTGGTGAGTCAAACTGCTGAAACTACAGACTGTCCTGGCTGTATCTGTTCTGCTTTTAACAGGTGTGCTGGAGCTGTGTGGAGTTCACAGAGCCAAGTCATTTAAGCCGGTTTTATTTACAGTGCCTGTAAGGGCAGCACTCAAGTTTAAGCCTATTTCCAGTTCAGTCCAGGTTTACTGGCTTGAAGCAGTGGTGGCTTTTCACAGTGTGAAACATTGCAAAGGTAGTTCAGGTACTACTGTGAATTGCAAGCTAATGTGACAGGATAATGTGTGATGTCGCCTTTGAGACCATATCCCAAGGATGTTGTGATCAGAAGATGGTTCAGAGTGTTGTATATGGGATGTAGGGACAGAATGGAACTTTATATATATGGGCAAATTATGTTAGAGAAATAGGGGAAAGGACATTGGGTTCTTTGTAGCTGAAAGTGAAACAACAACAAAGGCAAGAAATGGTTATGATCTTTACAAATGGGCAAGGAAAGATGCGATGAAGCTAGGAAATTGGCGTAGTGCACTCTTAGAATGGAAAGAGAGATAAAGATACTGTTAAGACAAATATAAAGAAAAAATGGAGAACAGAATTGTTTTAGAAAGAAGAGTAGTAGCTTAAGGGTGTAAGCATTAGACTGGCATTGAAGAGATAGAGCTGAGTTCCTAGTTCTTGAATGACCTTGGACAAATCAGTTAATCTGTCCTTGTCTTGTTCGTTGTCTGTAAATGTGGATAATAATGTTTCTGTATCCCTCAATAAAATTATGAGAATAAATTCATCTCTAGCTGAGGTACTCAGCTACTATTAGTGTAGGGTCATGTAAGTGCTGAGGTGGATAAGTTAAACAGTCACAGAGAGAGGAATTAAATCTGCGGACTAGGGAGGAAGAGATAAAGGACTTGGAGGAGAAACTTATTGTGGGTGCTGAAAAGGTGTTGTTTTGAAACAAAAGAACAGCTCTTCTTTTACTCTTTTGTTCAGCCTGGAAATTGCCTGCAATACAGAAATCTTTTGATCTGGACACATTAAGGGTAATTTAAGAAGAGTTTAGGTAATTTTTCTTTGACCCAAAAAGCTTTGTTTTCTTGCTTACCTCAAGGTATTGTGTCAAACTATTACCTTTGAGTGGCTTATAGCATTTAATTACAATTTTATGACCAATCCACTTGCTCCAAATTCAATGCTGACCCTCCTTGGAGCAGGCGATTGGACTAGTTGGCCTCCAAATGTCCCTTCCAACCTGAATGATTCTTGTGATTCAATCTAGGAATGGAGAGCATCTAACATCTAAGTACTGTTGTCACATGCAACCATTGTTATTCACATCTCATTTGCTCTAATACATGTGTGTAGCAATCTTGCTTTCCTGAAAATTCTCTGAATCTTCATTACTGTTTGTGACACCAATATCATGTCCTATGCTCTGTTGTTTTAGTGCATCTACTTTTATGGGAAAATTGTGCTTTGAATTCTTCAGATTGGACAGGTATTAGGACTTCGTTATAAAGCTCTGTATTCCACATGAATTCTCATCCTGAAGATTTTAATAGCATCCCTGGTGCCGATGGTAGCCCTAGGATGAAACTAACTTCTGAGGTAAAGGCTGAGTGGATCATTGTTGTTCCATGTTAGCTACTGCTGAGTAAGGACATCTTTGATATATAATATTAGAAATGTAATAATTTTGTTAAGGCTATTTTCCAATATTTTCTATTCCTAAATGCTGTTCTCCATTGCTGTTAATAAACATCAGGCACACATTGTATTTTCTGTGCCATACAGAATTACTTCTCTTGAGTGACAATCTCTGCTGGAGCCTGTTGTCTCTTAGATATTTTTTGGATATTGCTCTGAACAGTCCATGGCATATTTGGAGTGTTGGGAAAGTGAACTAGTGGTCTCTACCAGTATTCCAGTATGCCCTAAATGGAAAATCTTTTAACTGTACGGAAAAGTTACTGAGTTGCTCTGTTCCTGAAAGGAACTAGACTAGCTCCACAACAGCAAGCTTTATGTAGGATTAGTAGAGAAGTATAACGTATACGTTTTAAAACCAGAAAGATCTTATGTTTTAAACAGTGAGTGGGACCTTTTTGGTGTAGAAATACCACAAATTTTAATCAAATAAAAGTTACTCATGCTGCTTAACTCATTTGCTAAACGGAAGCTGTCTGGAATCCTAGCAACAAAACAGAGGTCAGCACAAAATGATTGCCTCATCTTTTCCTGTTTGTTAGCTCAGCATGTCGCATTATCAAATACTGTTTTAAAGCTGTCTTGTGAGTAGACCAACATATATATGTGTGGGAATGTCCCCTGCTGAAAGGAAAATCATCCTGTAGAGCATCCCAGAATAGTCCTAGCACAGCTGAGTGGCTTCAGAAGGTGTTCAGAAAGGTCTTAAATATTTTAAATGTGTTCAGGTAGATGCATGAGCTAAGCAGTGGGTACTTTTGTGGACCCCAACTTACACCCAAAGGGTGGTTAACAGGACCTATTCCTAACTCATTTTTTTAACGTATTGAGGCCTTTTATGTTTACTTTCACCACTTTGGGATAATTTTTTTAGTAGTTTTACAAACCTACTGAAATACTTTCATATTTATGCTCACAAAAGGCAAGAAACAAATATCTCTATAGAAGATTTAAAAAAATCAGCCCCACGAAACTACACATAAATGCATGTGCATCGGTGTACCTAAACGTAACAAATAATACTGTACATCTTTCAGCATTTTCAAAAACTGTTATTTTAGTGAGCCTGAAATTTACACTTTTGTACTGTGAGAAACTTTAAGAAACTATTGCAACTAACTCTAGCCCTAGATATCCAGTAAAGCTACAGCTGTTTCAGACCCATTCAAAATTCTGGCAGAACTGCCTCTGATATACTTCTGTTTAAGTATACAGCATATGTATTGTTTGTTCAAATGTGAGGTAAAGGTTAAAATACTATTAGTCTGGTGAGAAACTTCTCATTGATTTGGAGGTGAAGTTCCTGCTGCTTGTAGTAGTAGAGCGTGAAAACTTCAGTGTCGTAACTGATCTCAGGACTACAGAATTTCATGAGAAGTAGGGCATTTTTAGAAAGCTAGACTGATTTGGTATGTGTGTTCATGTAGTGTTTATGGATAAATGCAAACTTATTAAACTTAGGGTAAGGGTTTTTTAGGAAAGACTGAATGTTAAGCAAAACTCATTGATAATATCTAAGGTGACATTTCTCAGCCTTTCAAAAAAAAGTAAGGATCTTTAGGGGAAGGAAGATAATTTTTATTTGTAAAATGAGAGCTGGTGAAAAATGGGATGAGTCTGAAAGCAGATTAAACTGTAATGTGGGGCTGGAATTTGACAGGAGCCTGTGGATAAAAAGGGTTGAGTTTTTAATTCAGAGTACAATGGAAGAAGAAATTGATTAATATACTGAAAACCGTGAATGAAAACAAGGTTTAGGAATGGCCAGAGAATTGGCCTTGGACCACTTTCCTAAGAGCTGATAAGAAGCAGTGACCAGGACAAGGCAAATATAAAAGTAACTTATGTTTTAAATTTGAAGTGAAAAAAAATGTAAAAAATACCTTTAATGTTTGTGTGAAATGCTGAATAACATTCTATGATAACAATGAACAATGCCTTCATTAACATGCACATCGCTGAACACACAGCTATTCAGAGTGAGCTCATGCTCTCACAAAGACCTTGTTCTGAATGGGAACCTCATGGTTTCAACAGCTTCATGGGCAGCCAAGCTTGGCAGAGTTTGACTTTTTCCACCTGTTTAGTTGCCGAGTTATTTGGAAATGAAAAATCTAATGGCAAACAGCAGTGAGCTTGAGAGAGTGAAAGGGGATTGTGTTTGAAAATCTGGACAGCAGCTCATTGTATCTCTATTTTATTCACTGTACTAGGTCTGGAGTGTTCCCTTACTTCCTCCATAGCGTTGCTATGCATTCATCTTGCAGAGTTAGAGGCATCTCCTTGGTAAATGCAGTCATCTCCTTCTCTCTCTTTTCCTCTTGTACTTGCCTTACAGTGTATTCTCTCATCAGCGATAGATACCATGCTTCCAGACTTTGAGCTAAAGTCTTGTGGTGCAACGGACTCGCCCCTGTCCCCAGACAGGGTGCCATTAGCGTTTGTTAACCTAGCCTGTTGGGGGTTGTTCGTGTCATGCACAAAGGTAATTTGGGTCTGCCCTTCCTTTCAACTTGGGGAATTGCAGATACTTCATCCCAACAACAAGTGTCTGTCCTGCTGAAGGAAGTCAAATGTGTTATTGCAGGTTTCAACATATGCAATTCTAAGGAACTCTGGGAATTTAGACCTTGTAAGCACTTTTACTTGTGATATTCTAAACCTTTTATTTTTTTAACCTAGTCTTTGCTAGCATGCAAGAATATACTAGACAATCGAAAGGGTAAAGAGGAGTGCGTGGTGTGGATGTGTTTCATATTTTAGATGATGTATTCACACTATTTATTCTCAGGTTGGCTTTACTAACAAGTTGTTGACCCGTATACTGACGTCAATGGGAAAGCCCTCAATGGTGTTGCTGGACTCTGATCAGCCTTCTGAATCTCTTGGTTTTAAAGTTATGTGTGATGTTCAGGAATAAAACTCTGAATGCTAGGTAGGGATTCAGGATGGTGTATACACAACTACGAAAACTGCAAGATATCCCATCAGAAATAACATTTTGAGAGTTTTCCCAGTTATTGTAGGGACTGAGGTGCTAGGTGCTCATCAGCTTTACCTTCATGAACAAAGTTTGCGGCTTATTTCTTTGCCCTATAGAGTGGTGTCACAGTGTGGTCGCTTCAAGTAAGAGCTTTTATGCTCCTTCCAGCTGTAGTCGAGTGTCATTTTTAAAGTGTCTCTCTTTGTTCTTATGTGTTGCTGTCAGAAACCCACATTGTGTAAAGGATCATGTTGGGTGTCTATAAATGTGTCGTACCTTATCTGCTGTAGAAAATCTGTTTGCCAGTGAAAAGCAGAACTCTGTAACAAGCTCGTTGTCTTCTGTGTTCGTTGGACTTCATCATCACACTGATTTTTGAAACTGTTGAGGCATATAATAAATTTTGTTTCACAGAAGTTTTGCTCTCTTCAAAATATAACTCTTTAAGGATCCACATGCATACAAAGCATTTTAATAATTTCTGCCAAATGTATCAGCTTTCCACTTCCCTTGAAATTAGACAATCTCATACTAATACCCTTAAATTATGAAGTTCAATTGCCAAAATAACATTCATCCAGCTTGATGGCCAGATATTTCATTAAACTCCCACTGCACAGAGGTTATCTACTAATATCCAGAAGTGAGTACATTACTATCTAGGGATAGAGGTAGACAAGAAAGAGACAAAAAATGGATTGAAGCAAACACATGCAGTCCCCTGGAGGGCTGGAAGTGGGGCCTGGATGGTAGAGGTTGATATTGAAACATTTTGGTATTCAAGCAGGTAAAATTAAGTTGAATCAATTGTGCCTAAGATGAAGGTGCGAGTTTTAGCATACCCGCCTAAATTGAATAATGTCAGAAAAGAATGCTGTGATTTAATAAAGATTTATTTTTTTAAAGTTACCTTGACCCCCTCAACTACATGTGATGCGTTCAGCTCTTCAGTGTAGCGTGAGCATTTATAAGCAATTATTATGAGATTAATGGCTGAATTTCACCAACCGTGTCGTTGCTTTTCTGTTTAATGATAGATCAGAAGTTAATGAAAAATGCACAGTTTTGATGTACTGTATATAAAATATGTCAGTTTGGGAGATGGGAATGAAGAACAGTTTTCCTTTGAATCTATTGTGGGTAATATTGGTGGAAAGAATTTAGTAGCTATGGGATGGTGTTAAAGAACACAGCTAGCAGTGGGATTCAGAAGTTGTGAATTTGGGAAAACTGCTTTTAGTTCTGAGGGCTGTGTTCATACCTTTGTGTACAGTGATCAATGCATTTTTTCCAATATATGATATACAATATGTGATTTATTTTACTTTTGAAACTCTTATGTGTTCTCTATACCTATAGGTATATAGGTGGATAAGAGCTTGTTTTGTAAGTGTATATAACACGTTAGGCTGCATAAATTCTGCATCGTGGTTGCTAGGAGTTACAGGCACATTTGTGAATCTTCTTAAGGAACATCTAACAGCTTGAAGTGTAACTTCAATATATCTCAGAGTCAGAAATCATAGAATATTCCACAGCTGCTGCTTGAATGCTGGGGTTGTGCTGAATCCTCAGGTGCCACCTCACAGCAAGTGACAAGAAAAAGCTCTTAGTTGACTTTTTTGAAGTTTACTTTATCAGATCTACAATGTGCCTTATACAGGTATCTCCAGTGTGGTTTGTGGGTGTCTACCAACTACTGTTTAGAAACACCACACAACATAAAATGATTTTTTCATTTGAAGCAGTTATGCACCAACTCTATCTTCTGCAGAAATCTGTGTTATATTCAGAGTACAAGGAGAGTGTGGAGGGTTTTATTATTATTTTAAGTTGACTGAAAGTAGATCAAAAGCTCATTGTTTCAAAGCGTTTATAGGGAATACATTTTTTCAATTAATGTGGATTGATAAGTCTCCAGAATCTCTGAGGACTATTTCAGAAACATTTTTTCTTTTACGCTGACCTTCTGCTATTAACTTGGAGCAAAGCTTAAAATCAGTATTTAACATTTAATGGAAGGAACAAACTGATTCTGCAGTTTAACTCAACATTTGCAGTAAGATGACTTGTACCCTAATGGCTTGTAATTAATTTTTCTGAAAATCATATTTATGATAGTCTGCAGATTCAAGGCTTTATCTAATACATAATGTTCATTTTGAGCCTTTAATTGCATTTAAATTAAAATTGGCTTAGCAGGAAGATGAATTGTGGGAATGCATCAAACCACCCAGCATGTCCTGAAGATGTGAGCCTGAAAATGCAATTTGGTAGAGATGTGCAGAATCATTTGGAGTTCATTAATTTTTATTGCACAGGTAGTTTTACTAAAGTAGGTTATTTTCTTTGAAATTTATATTTATGTTTATGTCAATAGCTGAATATTGTATTAAGCTATACATCTATTAGAGGTTATCAAGCCAGTCTAATAGGGATTGTTCGTAATTTGTGTTTGCCCTTCCTTTTAATTTGGGGAGCTGCATTTAGTTCAGCTGAACTACGAGTGTCCGTCCTGCTGAAAGAAGTCGAACAGGTGTCATGGGAGGTTTTGATGTACGCAGTCTTAAAGAATCCTGGGAGTTTTGATCTTGTAAGCGGTTTTGCTTCTGACCTTCTAAACCTTTTTACTCTGAATAATCTGTGTATTTTTTTTTTCCTTGTTGCTGAGGTTCTGACCCAGCCACTGGAATGAAGGGTTATTGATGTGTAACTCAGTTTTGTGGCTTAATGTGGTGCACTTTGTCCAGCCAGCTTGTAAGTGATCCTTTAAATTGCAGATGCTGCTGAGGTTATACAATTTAATTATAATGTCACTTTACAATTATAAAGAAAAAAAGGCCTTTTGCATTGCTTAATGAATACAAATTGTGCACAAGTTAGAAATACAAAAGAATAAAAATTAACATTTGTCCTTCTTGCCAAAGTATTTACATTTTTACAACCGATAAGTAGCACAATAATTCCATTACCTATATCCATTAAACATTTGTGCTTTTCATTTAGTGATTTGTATACAGTAGTTATTAATAAAATGAAACTGTCAGCAGTTGCTGCTTTTGCCCATCCTCTTCTTACCCTTTTTTATTCCATTGCAGACAGAGTAATTAGGGGTTGAAAACGCTATGTGCAAATGCCTGTTACAAGGATTAAATTATATAATCATGGTAATGATTTTCCTTAAAACTCTCACTGCCAACTGTAACATTTTTCACTTCACCAGGTTTTTTTTGCTGTCGTATTTTATGAGAAAGTAGAAATATTTCCCTGTTCTGACAATCTGCTGCAAGTTCCTAGTTTGTGGTCAGATATGATAGAAGCCCATATTCATTTAATACTCGCCAATCACAACTTGACAGAGGTATTGCTTATTTTCTCATTTCATCACTGAAGCATGCCGGTGTAGTTTAGTCCCTAATTACTCTCAGACTGAGACGTTCCAAATATTCCCATGGTGGTAATATTTTTCTGCCTGGATGAGTCATTACGTTGTTTGGCAGACTGAAACACCAGCCTTTCCTTGTTGGAACACTACCCCTCATGTAGCACCACATCTTTTCCTCACTGCTGTCTGTTCCACGACTTTCATCCTGCTGTGACATTTCAAGCTGTACCGTATGAGAGCACATTTGCCTTCCTTCTATCTGACTGATTGGACCGGTGCCAGCTCTTTCTTCAGGGCCAAGGACAGGAGACTGGGAGAGTCTGAATAGAACTGCTTAATGATCTAATGGAGCAGTGGCTCTCTCCTGCTGAGAGATAGGGCTTATTTGTTTGCTGGTTAGAGAAAAGGTCAGGGAAATCCTTTTCAACAAAGGCTGTGACAGTGAGAATGTGCAATACCACACATTCCTGGGGCTTGAATAACTTCATACATCAGGTGTTCCCCTCATGTTAAAAATCCTTTTCTGTTTTCATTTCATTTTCAATATCCTGCAGATGGCAGAAAGATGAAAGTGATGAATTCTACGACTTGGTAATATAAAGCCAAATGTTGTTCCTCCTGATAGAAGGAGACTTCATACTAGGCATTTAACACCAGGGAAGGTAATGCAGAGCTCACGATGCTTCATAACGGTGACTGGTTTTCCTTGTCGTTGTTGTGAAGCCTATTTGGTATATGACTTTTAATGGCTTTATGTTCAACAAGGCTGTAAACATAGTTCGACAAGGACTGCAGTTCCAATTGGGTCACTCGAGTTAATTTACTCTAGACTTTCCCCAACAGCTGAGAAAGGGTGGACTTCTGGGGAGCTGGGAGATGGATGTGCAGGGCGATCCAGCCACAGCTCTTCACACTGCCCAGAGTGTTGCACCAAGCGGGGATTTGGGGATGTGCAGGTTTCCTCAAAGGAGGCTGAGGATGGGGGTGGTGTGACAGGAGCAGCAGGGGTTGGCTCGGTGCCACCGGAACATCCCCTTGCACGTGAGTGACCTCACTTGGCCAGTGACGCTGGCACTGTGCCCAGGATGTGTGTGTGTTGCAACTCAAAGCAGCCACAAGGTACCCCAAGATCTGGACTGTGGGCGGGGCAGGGGGGGTGGTATTTCGTGCTTCAAAGCTGATGCCTGTTTAAAGGGGCACAGTAGACTTCTGAATTCAATTTTCCCCCATAAATGTTTTTTCCTCCAGTGGCATTTTATATAATTCCAGAGGGCACTCTAAGTGAAACAGATTAAGAAATAAGCTGCCTTTTTTTTTCCTTTTATGTTGGTCTCCCTGGTTTCTTTACTTTCTGCGCAGGCACTTTTGAAAGCTATTTCTGCTCAGATAGCACCATGATTCGCTTTTTGTTTGTTTCTGCAAGGTTTTGCACGGAGACAGGAAAGAAAGAAGCCATTCTTAAAATAGGAGCATATGGTTTTAGAACCACAGAAATTGGCAAGTTGGGCTCAGGGGCTGATTTAGCACCTGACAGTGCTTTTTGTGTTTGTTTTTGTTTTGCTTTCTGTTTTGTTTTTAATTGACTAGATTTCAAGTTGACAGTAGCTATTTTAACAAAATAACTGTAGGTTGTTATTTTTAATGTAGCTGAAGTTTAGCGGGAAACACTGGAGTTGGCAGTGCCATAAAAGAACATGCAGAATGTTCTGATTATAAAAAACAATATACATAATCCATGATGAAGTTTCCAAATGCATGCTTCTGCTGCCATTGATGTGATCCCAGGAGATCGGAACCTGAACCCTTGAGGTTATTTCCTGAGTAAAGAAGATTTAAAGATTAAAAAAAAAATCACATAAAGTGATTCTGATAACATCTTAATAGATTAGGAATAAGGTGCTTGCTATAGTCTTAGACTGCCAACTTCTGAGAATTTTTATTTCTAAATAGAAAGACTAGGTGAATTTAAGTAATGTTCTGTAACAAAATAATAAGAGTACTAAAAAACAACAACAACAAACCAAACAAACCCAAAACAAAAAAAAAAAAAAAATCACAAAAAACCAACCAACAAGCAACAATGAGACTTAATTAATAAAACATTTACAAGACAGTAAATAAAAGTGTGTGTGTGGGGAAAGAAGTAAAAGAGAAGGCAGGTCCCTCCACGTCACGGTTGAACTGCACTGGAGGTGGAATGTGGGATGCTTGCAGTCTGCTCACTCAACTGTATTTGACTAGGGCCGTCATCCCCTCAGCTTTCACAAGCACTGAATGTGTCAAAAATCTTTCAGAGAAAGTGTAAATTTTAACCAGCCTGCTTCTGGTTCGTATTTAATGTGCTTTTAAAATGCTTAAATCATATCGATTCAAGGTATTTCTTCATCAGGTTTCGTGGTGGTTAGCATAAATCAACAAGATAGTTCAATGTGTGAGTACATGTTAATTACGATAGGGGTACAGTGCTGATTTGTTAGAATTTGTCTCATTTAGCCCTACTTGAATTAAGGGTTTATAATTTGTGCATGCCATGCATTTTTATGTGATGTTGGCTCTGTTTAAGGACAGATTTTGACCCAACTTCCAGTGCTGCCAGATTAGTCTAGAGGTATCTGTGGCTATCCCAAACTCCTTAGAAAACAAACAAGAGTTTCACTCATTCAGCCACTAGAAAGTAGACATTAGTTTTCATATTATTCTGTTTTCTTGTGTTACAAGCTCTGCATCTAAGGAACTAATGAAACTTTAATATTTTAAGTTTATGAATTCCTGTCATGCTGATACTTAGCTTTCTGTGTGTATAATACCAGCTTCTTAACTAAAATTTTATCCTGAGTTGTAATATCAGAATTCAGTGTAATCCCTTGCTGAAATGAGTCATCCCATTCTTATCATTTTGCTATCACTACCTATTAGTGAAAATTAAGCAGGGAGATATTTGATCTTATGTATTTGGATTAAACTATCACGTGGAAAAAAAGCAACATGAGAAAGGATACATATCTGTCCTAAAATCAAAGCAAATGCAGCAGTTGTCCTCAAACAGCACAGTGCCGGTTGTCGTGCAGACAATAGTCTCACTATGTGGCATGCCCTAAATTTTGAATCTTCTTATTTTCAGAATGCAATGTCAGACTTCTAAGGTGACTTTTTTTAAGTTAAGTTGGTGGGTTGTTGTTTTGTTTTGGGTTTGTTTTGTTGGTGTTGTTTTTTTGGGGGGGTGTTTTGTGGTTTGTTTGTTTGTATTTGGGGTTTTTTTTGCTGTTGTTTTTTTGTTTGTTTTGTTTTTGTTTTGATTTGGTGTTCTGTTTTTTTTCTTCCCTGTCTTTTAATCTCGGGTAAGAGTTTCTAGCTTATAATTATTAAAGAGACTGGTAAAACTGCACATATTGAAGAACAGATTCTGTAGTAGTAGTAGTAGCTGGCAGAAATGTTAAGTGCTTTTCACAGTCAACATTCAAACAGATTATCAGATGGCATATTTCACCCTGTTGTTACTTTAAATGAAGTGACCATGAAATCAACAAATCTGCTGTCAGGTGCCTGTCACGAAGATAGTTCTCCCTGTCACACAATGCCTCACATAACAGGTAATGTGTTTTTAAGAATCAGTCCAGTGTCACCTCATCAAGTCCTTGTTAAAAGATGAAATAAGATGGATGGTGTTGTCTCCCATGGAGCTGACTGAAATTCAGTAAAAAGCACTGTGTGTTATACAAAAAAAAATACAAAAAGGAAAGTAATACAGGTGCCAGTAAGATGCCTCTGACTGTGCTATTACTACCCTTTTCCTTTGTCTTGAGAACAATTACTCACTTTTCCTGCTTACTCCGTTCTCAGCTGAAAATTAATTGGGTCAAGTTTAAATTCTGTGATAAGGACAGGAAAAATTAATCCTCAGTCATCAAACAAATGAGAACGCAGAGTGGTGTTGTGCCAATAGCCACACATTCATTTGGAACGGTTAAGATCTGCTTCCGTGCCTAACAGAGATGACGCTCATAATTAATTAAGTTATGAGGTGTTGCTGGCAATACTTTTGTTCAGGATTCTTAAGTTTAATCATGAAATTCAGGGCCAGGGATATGCTAAAATTACCATATTCAGTTTCTCTCTGTATATGTTCATAACAGTTCTCCCAAACAAAATAAATTTTTGTCTTGTTCATGAAATTTTAATTATAGCATCATTCTCAGCTTCTCAGTGTAAGGAACTGTCAACCAGCTTGAACTCTGCTGAGACAGATGCTGCAGGGTGGGTTTTTTTATTTTGTTTTGACTTTTTGGATTCACCATTTTTGATGAAAAATAAAAATAGGGAGGGAAGTCACCTTAGTGATATATGGACATCTGTTACTGTAATTTGTTCCTTCATGGCTAGGTTGTGACTAGCATTAGTATATTCAGGCTAGTATGAAGAAAAAAAACAAATCAACCAAAAAAACCCCACCAAACACAACTTTCCTTGCTACAGCTAAATGTAGTTTAAAGATTTTTTTATAAGTAAAAGACTGGTTTAGAGATGTTGCTGCAGAAGCAAGAAGGGGGCAGGAGGTATAAAGATTCACCTGCCTCCTGTGTGCTGGCCAGAGAGGCTAGCTGACTACAAAAATCTTATAGCACCCACTTAGAAATTATTGCAGACTTCTCCAGCAGTGTGAAAAAGGGGACCGTGTCTCTGGGAGGTGGCTGAGACACTCACTCCAGGCTGTGTTTTAGGTATAGGGTGGATCGTGGTTTCAGTCTGAATTTGAATTGGATGCATTACAGAACAGCAGCACTACTGAAAGAAAATGGGTGCTGAAGCCATTGAAAGGAATGAATAAGTGAGACATGCAGGCAGCCAAGAGGGCACTGCTTGAAACTTCTGTCTTGTGAGACAATACTTCACCTGATTTGCATTAAGCTGATTCTTTCGCGGTGTCCATGCTGTTTGTCTAATTCATGACTCTGCTGTAACATATGTATTTGATCAGATGTTTGAATGAGCCACGTGGTTGCCATTTTTACTTTCCTACAAATTACCTGGATACATTTGAAATGCATTTTGAGTGTTATTTCCATTTTTCAAATGCATTTGTGTTCAAGACGTTGAAGATACTGAACAAATTCAAAGAATCACGGTCTGGGATTACCTGGAGGGACTGCAGATGGGTTATGGGAAAGCAAAGGTTAGGAGAAACATGCAAGCCTTTAATTGGGTTGGCAGTTGGCAACGCTTTTCAGTGCACTTCTCAGCCTACTTAAGCTTTTGTCATGATGTAGGAATGGAGAAGTGATGTCTTTTGGATTAAAAGCAGAGATGGTGCAGAAAGAGCAAGAAGTGTTAATGATATTTTATGTACTGGCTCCTCTTTATGCTCCATATGGGCAAATGCTGCCACTTTGCTATACTAAAACTGGAGGCAGAGCCTAGCCAAATCTTGCATCATGATTATTAATTTTGCTTATTGTCAAAGCCAAAAGGAGGTTAGAACTGTTAGATACCTTTCAGTAGTGCCACAAATGATTTTAGCCAAATAGTTCATTGTTGCTGTTCTTGTTTTGGCAGAAAAATAACCTCAGCTTCATTTGTAAATGAGCATACATTTGAAAAAAAATAGTAAGTCTGGGACCAGGCTGATCCTAGGCCTTGGCCAAATTCCTGTTTTCCAAATGCACGAAAAGAAATGAGCGGGGAACAGTTGCATGGACACTAAGAAAGTGAATCCTACAGACTACTCTGAGCACAAACCCATAGCTTCCCCATCCCACATAAGTTAGATGCCTATAGACATCATACAGATTTCATGCAGTTCTGTGTATTTTAGAAGTCATGGCAGCATTTCATAGTTCTTCCCCACGTAACTGTCACCGGAGACCACATGTAGAGCTGTTCATGGATGTAGGGTATGTAGGACCTGAAAAAGCAGAGAAGATAGCAGTGAGATGGGGAAAGACTTTCACTCATCTAAATATGACAAATCAGGGGATTTGGTTATGAACTTTAAGCAGCAGGAATATGGAATCTTATTCTAGTAAAAGTCACGTAACTTGGAGAGAGATTGCTTCTGGATGTGATTCAGTAGGCTTTTCACGTCTCTGAAATGTAAAGCTAAACATAATGAAAACCATTCTGAGGTTCTCTATTTTTGCCTGCCACTGAAAAATACTAGAATATTTACTACCTTCTTATTTCTGATGGGAGGACATGGGGGATCTCCAGCCAGCTCCCAGACAGTGACATTGGGAGCTCTTAGCTAAAGACCCAAATCCCACTGACTGCAGCTGCAGTTAGAGGCTGATCTCATTCTCCACTTGTTCCTGATTACACATTTCTGCTCCCTTTGCTGTGCCAGCATGTGGGATGGCATAGTTAGCAGATCAGCTGACCAGTCTAGCTGAAGACTAACCCAGAGAGATAATTCCTACCCCCTTAGTTCCCTGCTGTGGCTCACTGCACAGATATGTGCATGCTCGTGCTGGCACAAGATAGGAGGTAGAAGCAGAACCCAGACAGGGGCAGGATGGTAAGGTCTCCTTTTTCAGCAGTTTTAAAGTGACAACAGATGTATATGTGTAGGGGAAAAGAAGAAGACAGCACTGAGGAACACTGGATCTTATTGTCTAGTGTCTTTGTTTTCCTCATAATTTTTCCAAACGTGTGCTTAGCCCTCTGAATGATCATTCCACAGGAAAAACTGAGAAATGCATTCAGTAAGATTTTCATTTAGTTCAAGCATTCAACAAGCATGATAAGTAACACAGCTGTGGATTTTTTTTTTCCACTTCTATCACAAAATATCTTAAAAGTTTCCCATGTTAAAAGCCTATTACTAAGAACTAATACATAAGTATCACTAATTATTTCCAAAATTGCAGGGCAGGAGTTTTTAATGTAGGTGTTTTAAAGCCTAAGCCAATCTCTAACTTCTAGAATCTAGGATAACATGGAGTGTTATGTCTGGAGGACTACTTGCCATTCCATGCTCTGGAAATTTTACATCTGAATGATCTTGAGTTGCCTACGGATGGGATCTGAGTGGATGTTCTGTTCTACCATGTCGGTCCCAAAGTTGCCACAAATGCAAGACATATTTTCAGAGAACCTACACGCATCAAGTTCAGCTTCTTAGACATTGCTGTGCAGGTATTCAAGTTAATTTGGGCACAGTACTTCTTGAGTGTGTACCAGGAATACCAACAGTCTTTAAAGGAAATGTGCATTGAAATATCTAGTTAAATTTATTGCTCTTGCACATAGATTGTAAGCATACTCTTGTCTTATCTCAGCATACTTTGTGGAGACTACCAGTCTGAAGGTACTAACAGACCAAAGTTTCATTGTTTGAATAGTTATTGGTCTTGAACTTCCATAGGTGTCTCACGACATCGCCCATCTGGTTTCTTTCAGCTGCCTTTCCTTAGTGCACCTACACAGACTTTAGGCAAAGAGACAGAGAGGATGTCTACACTGGACTTTCAGCTTGCTTCTGGACTTGGGTGTACAGTGAGCTCCTCAACAGTCCTTAGTTAGATGCTCTCAAAGCTCTCAAACCTCTCAAAGCTCAGAAACTAGCTTGAATAACTCATCAGTATAGAACAGTCATAGAAGTGTGCTGTCTGGATTAGGATTGTTTGGTGCTAGTTGGCAATACAAACAGTGTTGTCCTTGGATAACCATCACTGTCGAACTCCTGTTTCCAAAGTAGCATTATGTTACATCTGGAGTCTCAGGATGCCTATGGTTTCCACACCCTTAACTGGCATTCCTCTGTGTGGAAGTTCGTATCACTCCACAGTGGCTGACATGCTTCTCAGTACAGTGAATTGTTTTCTTACCAAGTCTGGTATTGATGCAGCAGTAAAGTCATGTAATGCATAGAGATCAGATTAAATACATATGAATTATTATCTCTATTGGATCCTATTGGATCTACCTCTCAAAGTACTCATTCTCATCTACAAAATAGTCATGATTTAAGAAACTCAGATCCAGAAACAACCTGTCATTTGAATCCCTTGATTATAATATGGATTGATATTCACCTTCTTGCACAGTTCAAGCTAATGCCCTAGCACACTGGTTTATTGAATCACAGCACTGGCTAAATTGATGTTCTGAAAGTAAAATTCAGTTGGAATAATCTCGTAGATAAAAACCCCCTATTTATTAAGAGGGGGTTTCTTTCACCTTGTTTTAATTAACTGCTTGGGATCACTTATGTTTCATAGGATGCTCATTTTGGCCTACAGGGTTAGGACTTAAAAAGGACCAGAAAAATGTTTCCTTTTTTTAAAAATTACTCAGCTTTTCTTCTATTTTCAATAAGAAGACCTTCTTCATTCAGGTATTTTTCAGTTCTTGCAAACTGAAATAGTTATAATAGATTTCAGTCTGGAATTCAGTATCTCTATAATCTGTAATCTAATAATATTTTATTTACTTGAGTATTTCTTTGGGTCACACTTGATGCTTCTTGTGCAGTACTTCATCCTTTCCTGCTCAACTATCACATGTAATTTCCTGAGCTCTTATTCAAAATCCATTGAGGTAGTGCAGTTTCCAATGTATAGCCCTAGGAGCAGCTGTTTTACTTTGCTGATTTAAGATATTTGATTTTTTCCTGCCTCTTCTTTCTCACACTTTCAAGTTCAAAAGAAGTATGCATGCTGTCAGACTGAATGAAATGTTATATTGAAAGAGTTAGATTTACACAAAAGTACTAGCAGAAAGGTAAATAGTGTAATGATAATAATACTAATTAGAGACAACTTGCTATGGAGTTAAGTCAGATATATGCAGATATTTTCACAGGAGTGTGTCGAAAGTTAGGGCCTGTTAGGATTTTCAAAGCCTCCATGTGTTTTTGAAACTTTGTTGGAATCCCATTCTCTATTGTCAGTCTCCTAATTTACTCTAAAAATCTGGTCTAATTGTGTACACTTGTGAAATTGTGTAAGGTATTTAAATAATGGAAGCAATCTATCTCATGACTCCCAAATGCTTGCTACTTTTTGCTGTTGTATGTGCATTGGAACCAGTTAGTGATCTGTCTTTTCACAGATATGGCTACAATAGGACAAGTAAAGGGTTTAAGATGGTTCCACTGATTTCATGGGGCATTGGATGAAGTCCACTGTCTCAGATATTTAGCATAGCTTTATAAACAGTTTTGGCTTGACTTAGAGCCAATCCTTAAAAGCTTTAGAAGTCAAGTTCAGTTCAAATAGTTGCTTTATACCAAAGTATGGAATTCCTTATTTCAACATAGCAATGTTTCACTCCCAGTAGTCCTGTGCTCCAGAGCACTTTCTTCATTCACACTTATCATCATATGGATGAAAAATCAATATTGTGAATACTAAATTGAGTGCTTTTTGCCATGTAAGAATTATTTCTTAATTCTAAAAAGAATTATGCTGCATTCTAAAATGTGATAGAACAACTGAGTTGCTTTACTATCTGGATATATTGCATCATTCATAGAATACATGGTTAGCCCTAGGAACTTGCCATGACACAATACTATTGAGTCCAAGGCTACAACTGTCTTACAAAACAAGTAAGAGTATTCAGATTCCTAATGTTGTGATTATAATACCCACATCAAATGAGGTAACAGACAAAATGATCACTTTGGAAGATTCACATACGTTTTCACTAAAGAACTTAATTATTGAAAATAGAAGACTATAGCTGATGCTATCTACCATATAACTACTAAATCTTGGATTTTTATCTTTCTCTGGAGGCCTAGGATGTCCATGCTGGCCTAGGACGTCCACAGACAGATTATGGTACGCATTCATTTTATCCAATCTGAGCTTTCTTTGCTGCTATTTTGCCATGAATTTTGTTTGAGGAGTCACACAACACTGAAAGGACAATTTTTTGCATTTTATTTTCTACTTCATTTTCTTTGCTGTAAAATGGTCAGATCAATTTAAACTTGATTTAAGTGAAACACTCTGTAGCTCACACTCAACAAGTATTCAACCCCAAAGCAAACATTTACAGATGCGCTGATGTAACATCCCCCACCCCCCGAGGACATAATGGGGGTACTGTTAAAGTGCTGTCCTGCAGGCACAGTGTACAGCACAGTACATCCTTTCACCGTGGGGGCTCTGATCTGCATATGCAATAGTTGCTGTTTCTATCTGCACAGAAAAAGGGGAAAAAAGAAAAAAGAATGAGGGAAAGCCTTTAAATGTGAAATTATTTATGTTTTCTGTGGACGAGGCTCATAACCTTTTTTTATTTCTGGAAAGACAATTTAAAAATTCCTAAATACTGTGACTGGGCATGTCTGAGCGAGGAAAGAGAGCAAGGCCTGTGGAGATGTAACCAATCTGTTGATGCAAAGTCCTGCCACAGGGGTTTTTCCCTGAAAGGCATTAACACAGACACAGTGGTTAGGTAAGAACCAAGAGCAGGGTCAGACTAAAGACCATAAAGGACAGTAGCCGAGGGAGGTAGCTCATTACAAGCTGTATTGAATTAAGAAAAACTGAAAAGATGGTAGGCACTGGGCTTTGATCCGCCCACCTCCTTGTATATACACGTAATCTTGGATCTTGATTGAATATTCCCACTCTGATTTTGTAATTAAAACATCATTTATGATGAGAATAATTAAGACAACTGTACATTTGATTTTAAAATCAGTTTTGAGTATTGTGCCTTGTCAAGCTACAAGAATGGTTCCTGCAGCTTTACAACTCAGCATTAAGAGGCAGACAGTGACCGCAGGCACCTGAGTGGAAGGTTTGACAGTTTGATAAATTAGGAATGACACTTGCCAAAATGGCTGTCCTTCCCTCAGCCTGCCAGTGGAGCATTTACACACTGTTAATTGAATTGGCAATTTGTGTAACAGTACCTGCCCCTGAGCTTTTGTAATGCTGGAGCTGCCATTTAGCTCTGATAATCCAGGACTTGGGAATAAGGACGAAAAGCTTCACATGATATTATTGCAGATTTAAAATGACAGTTGGGGACCTTGTTGCCAATTTCCCATTAAATGAGAAATAATTAACAATAGCAATAACAAAGTCTTATAAAGCTGGAAAGTTAAATTGACTTTTCAGCAGTAGTATGGTTTGAAATTGCTTCTAGTGTGATTATCAGATTGCCCTTTCGGTATTATATACCCTAAATAGTATCATCTGATGGTCCGAATAGGCAATGTTATCAAAGCTACCCTGTTTTATTAGTGTGAGATTCTTCTGATTTATCTGTGTGGGGTTTTTTTTTTTTTTTAATTTCTTCTTGACATGTAGAAATTAAGTTATGTTATAGTATTTCATACAGATAAAGAACTTAATGAAATATTAGGGATTCTGATTTCCATGGTTATCAGTAATTGAGTGAAAGCAGAAACAAAATTTTCAGTCATAGATGAATATTGCTAATTATGAGGTTCTTTCCATAGTTGTACTTGCAGTTGATAGCTTCGTTATGTTTCCCTGGATTTCTCTAGTGTCCCTAATGCCATCATCTGAAATGACAATTTATTAACAAACCATTATTTTTCTCAAAGGCTTCTTATGTTTTGTTAATCTCTCTGAATACTTACTGGTGATTTAATGTCCAAATACTGTAGTAACCAAAACCCAGGTAAGAATCATCTGCTAAAGACCAGAGTATTTGCTATCTTAGGGCTTAGGAAAAAAAATAAATCAAATATTTAAAAGCTGGCACAGTTGCTGCATGTCAAAAGGCTAACTTCTCTATGCAGCCTTGTGGCTCTTATTCTTGCCCCAAGATTTAGACTTGTAGACTTTAAGTGATGTATTGAAGAGCAGGTGAAGCTACTTTCCCAAGATGGGTCATTCCGATCATAATACTTATGTATTCGTAAGATGTCACAAGTACTGGATGAAGCACAGAACAGTCTGATCCATTTCCTACATAATACATAGTCTAAAACAGTACAGGTTTAATAGTTTGCATGCTTGAAAATATATTTTCATCTGGTGTACTGTGATCTTAGGGCTGAGTACAGCTCTGCACTGGACAGGGACTGAAATACAGCTCCCCCCCACACACACCCCCTAGATGACTGACAAATAGAGAGGCATGCAGAACAGAGTGATCACAGTCAGTAGTATGTGTGTTTTAATATTATGCTAGAGTGTTATATTGGTTGTAGAAGCTACGGTGGTTGTAGAATTGCATTAAAGAAGAATAAAAGAAACATGAAACAGGGCAAGGAAAAGGAGAGGTGAGCGAAGACAAGCTGGTGTGAAGGAGAGGAAGGATTCACACTGAAGCTTGTAGTTGAAACATTTGTGCAGGAGGTGATACTTTTCCTTCTGCAATTGTTGAAAAGCAATTGATGTTCTTCAAGAACTCTTCTAGAGAAGGAATTCAGTGAGAGGTAATCTCATCAAAAATTTTGGATGTTGTACAGCTTAACAGGAAGGTGTACAGGTCAGGCACTGGCAGGAGCTCGGCGGGATGCAGAAGGCACTGGCTGCTGCTCAGCTGGGAGCACAGTGCTGCACAGGCTGCTGCCCCGGCCACCGCTGAGGCTTCCAGCCCTGGCAGCAACCTCATGACATGCATGGCACACTCTGGAGAGGAGAGGCAGGCTTGGCAGAGAACAGACAAGGGAATAAAGAAAAGGAGATAACAGCAAAAGGGAGTTAGGGCATGCTGTTGTAGGTGCTGTTGAAGGTGGAAAGGAGAAATGAGTTTCTGGTGAATTGAAGGCGAAGATGGGGCAGGAATTTATAACAGTGGATGAGGAATCTAGGTAGAAAATAGGTTTCTGTATTTCTTACCAAGAAAACTCTTAACTGATCACTCCTTTTCCTCTACCAAGCCCTTCCACCTTGATGCAAGGAAGGATGAGAGGAAGGAAATAACTGTGAGTGGATTGTAAGGTATGATATTTTTTTCCCAGGGTCTGCATATCTGCGGGTCCCACAGTATTTGGGGGAAATTACTGAATTACTCCCAACAATTTGAAGTTTCACAGAATACTAGTTCATGCGGTCCAGAAATTCTGCATCTGTCATTTTAAAAAATTATTTATCATGGACTAAATATAGTGCTGTTTGGGGGTGGGACAGGGGGAAGATAGATCATCTTGTGGTTTGGCCTGAGGCATGGTATTGGAAGACCTTGCTATCTGTTTTGAAAAATTATTTGTGTAATTCGGTTGTGTTACACCTCAGGTTTCATATTTGTAGTACATGATAATGAAAATTATCTCTTTGAAAGTCTTCTGAAGTTTAATTATTCCAGAATTTTAAAACCATGGTTATTTCCATATAAGTTTACAAAACTTTTTTTTTTTTTTTTAAATTAGGCCAATGCATTTTTACATAGATTGTGATCCAAACTGAAAACGCCTTTGCAACACAAAGTAGTCCGATTCAAACATTACTTGATTAAATATTGTCAAGTTACAGATTTAGAAATGAGTGAAAAAGATATCAATTTTCAAGGCCCTTCATGGCATGTGGAAGTCTGTTGCAGATTTACACATGTAACAGAAAAGGGAATGCAGGTACATGGGAAAACTGATTTAGTTGTCTGTAATTTTGAAAGTTAGCATGTTGACGTTGGCAAATTGAAACACAAATAATAAGGTGTTTATGACTAGCATCTTTTTCATGTACAAAGGAGACAGGAATAGGGGGAAACCCTACTGGAACGGACACCATGTTCCAGAAATATGGTATAAACTTTGTAAGACCTTTAAGTGTATTCCCAGAATAACTGTGTTACTATGCTGCTTATGTACCCATTTGTCATACAGGATTTTAAGTGCTTTCCAAGTCTGCTTCTGGAATTTCTGTCCTTATTACATACTGTTTTTCAATTTATACCGTACAGCAATTAACCTTAGGATAATTATACTAAGTAAAGGCATGACTGAAAAAGCAATATATGTGTTGATGAGGAATTTTCTTTCACTGAAATGCTAAAGATTAAAATCGCCTCTCATCTCAGGGGAAAGCTCAATAGATAAGTAAGTTTTAGAGGGCAACCAAAAAGTCAGCGAATTAGACTGTGGTGATCCATGCTGGAGGGAGCCCATTTGGGGAGAGTGGCTGTCTCTTGGATTCTCTTTCTTCCATTAGCTGTCAGGTGGCTGTTTTGTGCATTCCTCCTACTGCAAGGTAAGAGTTTGAGAGAATAATTCAAAGAAGTAGTTAAAGCACGTACTATAAAGAACTTCCTAGGCGAAAAATAAAGTACCTTGCATAGCATTGAAAGCTGATGTGGAATGGGTTTATTTCTCTGCCTTCAGAAAAGTCTGCTAAGGAACTGCTAGCTGTGTTCTACAATAGCTTCAATTTTCTGCTTCTCTTCTAGAGATTATGAAATTAAGTATCCACTGTCAAAACACTGGAAAGTCTGAAGACCATGGCTGTGCTTGGTCTCTTTTTCTTCTAGAAACTGTTTTCTTCCTCCTTCTTCAGTGGCCTTCTGTCCCCCACTTCAATTCAAAATTCCTCACCTATTTAAAAGCAAGAACACACAAGACCTTCTATAATATCTTGCATCTACACCCTCCCCCACACTCCAGATACCTCCTTGGTTCTTCCATTATTTAGCTTATCTTTGTCTCTTCCTCCTGGTTTTTCAAAGTTTAGTGGAAAGCAGGTTTACTTTGTGTTGTTTTCATAGCTTTCTAAAATTCACCCTTCAGTTTCTCAGAGCCTTTTCTCTTTACTCATCCTTTAGGATTTCACAAACACTAGGAGCAGGCTGTTAATTTATTTTGCTTAGTGGTTCATTTTCCTTATGGCTTAGCAGAACAGTATAGAATAATTTAATACTTGGACAGATAGTTTCATATTTTCCTGGGCCTAAATGAAAAAGACGGAAAATCTCCCCATGCCCCATTATCACCATGTTTGTTTATGCCTCCCTTGGAAGAGCTTGGAGACTCCCTGGGGAAGCTGGCTTCACAGTTTGAGCTACATAGTCTTATGACTGGCTCTTACCCTATGAAGTGTGGTGTAGAACATGAAGGACTCCATATATACATTATTTATTGTGTAAGAATAATTGGTGAAGGTGTATGCAAGACAAAGAGGATTGCAGAAGTTCTGAACAGATTTAAATCCATGTGTTTAAACATGTAAATTTGTGAACAGTCTGACGAGTGTTATCTTTAGTGGAAACATTAAATATGTGTGTTCAGGATTCGTTGTTCTCCTTGTACTTATTTTCATTTTTATATCAGTTAATGAGGGAAGCTGCTGGTCTTGCTAACTGAAGAGCAATTAAAAAAATCTAACTGCTCTCAGTCCTATCTGGTAACTGTTACTGATATTCAGTGTCTGGTGAAATCTTCCACAGTGCATTTTCAGGACCTTATAAGGAATTTATAACACCAATTGTTATTTTATGCCCACTTTTCTTGCAGAATTTGGTATGTATTAGCCAATATGGATAAGAAAGAACTGAGATGATCTTTGTAAGAATGTTTTTTATATGTCCACTGACAAGTTATATTTTAGTACCCCCAAAGCATTTTTCAAATAAATGATTTTGAAACAGGTAGCCCGTAAATTTGCATGTGATTTTCTCCTTCTTTCAGGTGAGTGGCCTGCATATAAGCTTAAAGGGACTTGCACTTAGAATCCTTGTTGTGGAGATGTTTTGTTTTGTATGAATTAGTTTCAGAGTCATTGAGACACCAAGTAACAATAAGAATAATTTTTTTTTTTAGCTTGGGAGTGAATGCAGCCTGTCAGGATATGGGAATCCTTGCTCACTGTGTTATTTATTCATACTCCAATAGTGTTAACAGAAGTAGATACTGCCTTGCCTGAACTCAGAATAGTTCACAGCTGGAGTTAAGATTCTCCCAAGAGAGAAGTGAGTTTTGTTTTGTTTTGGTTTGTTTTTTTTTTAATCTGAACTGGAATATCTTTTTATTTTCATACGATAAGGGGCTGTGGCAGTTGGAGGCTGAAGCAATAAAATTATTCATATAGCTTTGTGCATAAATTTAGATTATTTTTTTAGCCTTGCAATGGAGGCACATTTAGAAGGGATGAATCTTCACTGTAGCCATATACCTGAACCACCTTCGATGTCAGATTTTGAACATAATCTGAAATTTACAGTTTTAGCCTACATTAAAATATGATCAGTTTTTCCAAGAATCACAAGCAGTTGAGTTTTCTGTAAATGCCATCAATCTAAATTGCACAGGGTTTCTTTCTGCTCAGCACCACTCTTAGCCCTTAAACAGGGATCAGAACAGTTGGATGCCCAGTCCAGTCTTGGGGAATTTTGGTTCTTAATCCAAACTTGAGATCTCATGTTTGGTGACTGCAACATACGCCTCTAAGTTTTGATTTAGAAGAAACACTTCCAGAATAAGGTATTTACTGTGAGTTTTTGTGGCTAAAGTTTGAAGAAAATGGAGCTTTGGTTGTGTTTTGCTATTTTAATTATGCTTCTAAGGAAAGACAGAGTTTTTGCTTACTTTGTGAAGTGTTATTAGTTGTCTTTGCTGCAGACAGAAAGAAAAATGTGTTTTGCTGAATATGTATTTTTAAAGGGCATATGGTGAGGAAACAAAAATTCCATTTACATGTAAATGATTTAACAGACCAGAGTATGAAACTAGAATACTACCAGTTCCTCAAAATGATGTGGTGGTAAAGGTGGGTGGCTCTGTGCCGAAAAGTGTGTGGATTCGACTTTAAGGTTTTTTTCATACTGCAGGATGATAATTCAAATTCAAGCCCGTATAATATTCACACTGAGATCCTTTTTTTTTAACCAGACATATAATTATTGCTTTAAATCATACTGATAATTTTCAGACTTTAAAGTTCTAGGAGTTTTGAGTTTCTATTGTTCTGTTTCCTAGTGGAACTTGAACACTACTTACTCTGTTTATAACTGCTTCAATTTCAGGTAACTGGATTCTTGAAAGAGGTTGCATGTAAACTCAGCTTTTTCTGTAATGAAGACCATATACTTTCCTCTTGGCACAAGACTTGTGTGAAGTTTAGGATGAAATATCTAAGAAAAAATCTCTTTAAAATATATGACCGTCTTTACCTTCGCTTTCAGTGAGTCTTCAGCTTCACTCTTGGATCTTCAAATATTGTATTTAGATCCTTCTAACCTACTGAATCCAGTGAGAGAATGTACTTTTTGTGAATCTGCACTGAATAGTTGATTTACTTTGAAATATCAGATTTGGGCTACTGAATTATTTAATCACTTTTGAACATTTTACTACTTCCTAACACCAACAAACATAACATACTTTTGAAGACATTGCTCTTTGCTATAAACATTAAAAATATTCTCTTTGTACATCTTTCATCACTGAGTATGGTAAAGCAGGATTAAAATATGAAGAAATTTCCCATATGCAGAATTTCATAAGGTCAGTTCAGTAATAGTATGCATTTCAGTAGTGTTTATATTAAAAAGTTTTATTGATTGTTAAATAGTTTGTAAACTGGAATGATTTTTTGTCCGATTTGTAGAATGAGTTGCTTTTCCAGTTTAAAATGTTAATGCCTCAGAGCATTACAGGAAAACAGGGCCATAAATGTGATTTTCATACTACTTTAGCCCTGATAAAGCAATTACTCCACTTAGTAATGTGGAATAGCAGTATTAAAATACTTTCCAGGATGTAACACTTGAAGATACAAAACAAGTGATCTAAGTCTCTCAAAAGAACATCCTGTATTCCTTTAACACTGTATGCAGGTAAAGCAGTGAAAGAGCGTTGGATATTTCACAACATAGTTTAAGTCAAAAATGTCCAGTGGGAATTCATCTGGAATATTGTTTTGAAGATACTGGTATCTTCAGTCCAACATGCCTCTTGTGCCAAGGAAGCTAATATTTGTATTTTAAAACTAATCTGGCCAAAATCTGAATTAGCTATGTCGCATCTCCTTAACCACAGGCATGTAAACCTCAGGATAGACAGCTGTTTGGATGTTTCAGACTGGGACTCCTGCCCTCAGCAAACATATTTGATTCTCCTACAGGGTCACTTGGCTGTGTGTACTCATGCCCATATGCCTGGATGGCATTCTGCCTGCTCACTAGTTGGTCAGACTGTACTATTAGGGCTTAGATGCCAAGATAACAGGTTGAGTTGGGCACCATCTATCACAGCATGCGTTCTGTCACTTCTGAGGGAAATCTTTTCTCAGGGCAAGATGCCCCATGCTGCATAACTTGCCTTTTTGTATTAATCTTTCTTGCTGCTCAGATGTTTCAAACAGCACCCCCAAATACCCCCAAAAAAAAAGAAAAAAAAAAAAAGATCGATGAGAATTTTTTGCTATAAATAAGTGATTGTTATTGTAGCTGTGGCATAAACTGATGAAGTTTAGATATAGAAATGAATGCAAAATGAATAGTGTGCAAGCCCTCAGGCAGTCTGCGTTAATTTAGGCTAAAATCAAACAACAGCACAAGTGGGCAAAAGTGTAAAAGAAGTAGAAGAGTCACTGAAACATTTTGCAGCTTCCCTTAGATAGCTGGAAAAGGCCATTGTAATAGTCTCAATGTTGCTTTATGCTTACAACAGCTGATAAAGTCAGGAGAGGAAAATTTAGCATGCTTTCAGGTTCAGTGTCATCTTCAACAAACATTGTTTTCCTTTTATTCTCAAAGTATTTAAGCTTCATACACTCACTTAACTATGTGAAGATTAATTTAGTACTACATAGACATAAAAACAGCAAAGGCAGAACACTTCTAGGAATAGTCATCAAAAGTCAAGAAAATTTATTGCTTCTCATACATCAGCAGAAACCAAGTCACTAGAAATTACTGTGCTCAGTTGGTGATACCTCCAAAATGGGGCAGCAGTGTCTTAGACAAAGTAGTTGTCCAGGGGCGTGATCTCCTTAAACACTGGGTAAAGAAAATAACGTGTATACTGATTCAGAACAGGGAACTGCCTCCAATGATGCCTCTATCTCAGAGGTCAGTGCCTGGCATGTATAATATCACTTACAGCCTTATCAAGACCTTGAAGAACTGGGTCTGGAACCGCATTAATTTTGTAGCATTTACACCACACTAACTGTCAGAAGTTGGTTGGCAAGAGTAAAAATCTTAACATTTGCCTTTTGCTGACAAACACCAAAAGGATCAACTATGGTCTATAGAAAGCAAGTATAAAAATGACCAGAAATGGATTTTTTACCATCTAGCATATTAGTTACATTTATTTTTTCTCTATTTTCCTTTCATGTGTCCTGCTGCCGTTGCACTTTGGGACCCGTACTTGGCTGCCATGTTTCTATGAATTTGGTTGTTTCATTTCAAATTATTTTTCTCATTACATGAAAGAAAAAAAAAAAGTCAGAGTTCCAGAAGCCTATACTGCTGTAAATGTGTTATAAAACTTCAATGCTAATTAATATAGATTTATTAAAACTGACATGACTTTTAGACCATTTTCGTTGAAGCAACTGAGAATAAACCAGACAGAAAAGCAAAAGATGAAGGAGATTTAAGCAGCTTAGTGACCTGAATCACTTGTTAGTCCCTGTCTCTTTGTGGATAGGCGGCACAGTTCACTTTTCTCCTACTGAAAATGAATTATTTGGCTAATTAGAGAAAAAAAATCAGTGCTTTGATTTTACCTTATAAGACTTTTGATGTTATTCAGTGCATAGACAAGACAGATACTGACCTCTCAAAGTTAGAAGCTCTGTTTCAAATTGCTCTGTGACTTGGTACCTGTTATACTTAACATTATGTCATAATGCTTATGTCGCCTAATGTTTCCTCAGTTACTTGATATGTTGTTAATATAATTCTAATGTGAAGTAAGCATGTTTCCATATGTACTTAAAGCAGTCGACACTAATTAAGAAACACCCTCTTTGCTGTCTTTCATTTTCTTTCCTTTTTCTTTCATTCCTCCTCCACTGTTAAACATGTCATTTGTGTCTTTAATACTTTGCCAACAGTGGTGTAGTACAGATTGCAAGAGCTGAGCCTGAGGTTTGGGGTTTTTTTGTTTGTTTGTTTTTCTTTCAAGTAAAATCAGTATAACATGATTATTTAATATAAAGGCTCAGGAGGGGTCTTGGACTGAAATGGCTGTCTTTAGTTGTTGTGGGATTTTGTTGGATATCACTATACACTGAGTAACATAGACAGGAGTGTTGACAAAGCATGAGGGTAAGAGCCAGGAACGGAAGAGCTCTGATCTTGGCACTGCTGCTGTCTTTCGTCAAGACTTTGTCTAACCCCAGACATGGGAAATTTCAGGGACTTGTGATCTTTCAAAATTAGCCTTAGACCTCTTTCTGTACCTTAGTTTATTCATGTGTGAAATACACTAATTATGCACAACTAGCTTTTTAGTAATCTCTGAAATTCCTGGATGAAAAACACTGCAAGAACGCAGAGTAGTATTCTGTGTAATAACACCATCTGCTTTGCAGCAACTGTGGAAGTCATTAGAGAAGAAAGAGGAAAAAGTAGTTCATAATTTCATAGTAAGCCATCCTTTCTGTTTTTGCTGTTGTGTACTTCAGCACTGCACAGGTAAGTTGCCATGATCATCAGCATTTAGAGACTAGTCTCAGCAAAATTTCCAGAGCCTGCTTTCTAATTCAAACTTACTCTATAGTGAGCTGTCTGAGCTGAGGCATTGTGAGCTATGAGTTCTCTGTAGGCTTATGGAAAAGTACAATTGAATAATTATTTCTAATAGGGAGATACAATGTGTGTGTTTTAACAAGTAGGGCACATTTGAGGGCGGTCTCTGGTTTTTGTTTGTTTGGGTTTTTTTGTTGGGTTTTTTTGTTTGTTTGTTTTAGGTTTGGTTATTGGTTTTCTTTGTGTTTTTTTTTTTTTTTTTCCCCAGTAGACTTGCAATACATATGGATATTTTGTAGTCCTAAATGTTGTGGCTTTTTGAGTTACTTCCTTGTTGTTTTGATTGCAAGAGTTTTGAGTGCAATAGGTGAGGCTACTCGTGGTAGAAAAAATAATTTCATACTTGATAGGAACAAAATCCAAAGATAAGTGAGTTTTAAAAAGTTATGACTCCTGTTCTAAACTAGAAACATTATAAAACAATTCTCAGTCTTTTTCTGTCAAGAGCTATCCTTTAGCTCTTGTAGATACCTAACTTGGTTGAAAACTTATAATAATTTTTTACTTACTAGCCACAGATATTAGCTCAGGTTGAATCATGAGCCATCTATAAAAGCTCTGTAAAGTGGGGCAGGCAAATTATCTGTGTTAAAGTGGTGGAAACTGAGGCATAGGGAGGTGAAAAAATTTATCAGAGGCTTCCGACTAGGCCACTAGCATATTAAACAAACAAAGGGAGTCCTTATCTCACCAGGTTAGTGCTTTGTCCTTTGATTTTGCACATAAATGTGTGTTTCTGCTTCTCAATAAGTGAGAGAGAAATGGAAAATTAAACTGAATGCTTTATAGAATAGAAAAAAAGGTCTAAGAGTGCGGGAGGCTAACATTATTTATTATCCGCAACATGAAGTAGCTACTTTGCAGAGAAAATATATTTAGGCTGTGGTTCTACAAATACTGATAATTATTAATATTAATATCATCAGAGCACCATAGATTAGAATTAATTTAGGCATGGATGCACAATCACATTTTTGTTTGATTAAGTCAAAGGCTGTTCAGAGGGTTAAGACCAGCTTTATCCTTTTATGCAAACTTAATGCTGGCTGGAGGAAGACAGGACATTCCTAACAAAATCTGGTGGTTTGAAGTTAAGTCTTCAAAAGATTTGTCACCAGAGGTGACTTGGCAGGAGTCTGCACCAGTGTAGCACCTTCTGTGATGTGGCCACAGCATGTTGGTAGAACTGCAAACCTTTTATTTATCATACAACTGACCCCTGCCGTAGCTGCAGATGCTAATGGGGTCCTGATTCAGCAGAGTGTTGAATGCTTGATCCACTCCTGTTTAGCAAAACGTTTTGCTTGTGCTTAGTTATTGTACAGGAGCTTATAGCTAACTCTTTCCAAGTGAAGTAAGCCAAAGTTAATACCTAAAAGTAAACATATTTAAACATGGAAGAGGAGCACTTAAGATTTATGAGAATGGCATGTTTTAGACTTACGATGGTTTTGAGCTGACAATTTGTAACTCCAGAGGAATACTTAAAATTTACCATTTGTCAAAACCCATATTATAATGTGTGCTAATGATTTTATTATATTCTGAAGTACCTTTGTGTCCCTTCAAATAGTGATCTCACTGATAAAAGGTTTAGTATTTTGTGATTATTCTTCCCTTAATATTAGTGTCTAAAAGCAATGTCTGCATCTTGTAACATATGCATGTACTTGAAGGAAATGGAATTAATAAAAAAGAAATTGCATATTTTAAAGTAAGATGAACATGCAATAATGTTTAGCTAGCAGATTCTCCTAGTGTACATACTTCTACCTTAATCTTCAGGGTCTGTTTGAAGCCGAAGGCTACTTTTTCTCAAAATCCCCAGTGGCAATCACTCAGTCTTTTCAGCCTTCCCATGGCACATCAAAGACAAACTTGGGGAGAGAAGGGTACTAGGAGGGACTTTGTTGACCTGTCCATTTTATGTAGACTACCACTCTTTCTCTGCCAACATGTTCATTATGTAACGTAGCTGGATTTGCCTAAACAATGATGATAATACTTACACACAATTCTACGTGTTTTTTTTCCAGGATACCAAATGTATCTGGAGATGAGGGTGTAGGATATGTCTCCATGGCTCACGTTACATTAACGAGAGTAACGCTAATGCCTGTGCCCATGTGAAGGCCAAGGTTTCCAGGGGTCCATTTTCCTCGTGTTGCACAGAGAGCTGAGCACATCCTGCAGAAAGCTGCAGTTTCTAGCCTGACACTTGCAGGCTAAAATTTTGACCATTTACTTTAAAATACCAGACTGAGAAGTTTGAGAGTTCAGGTGCTGCTGTGAGCAGGTGCCTCAGTTGTCAGTTGTACAGGTGAAGGCAATAACCTCAGCAGCCACTTTAGCCTGGGCATCCTGTGGTATGGGCCTGAGCTCTCAAAATGGCGTCCATGGCTGCTAGTGTATTGGGGAGTGCTGGACCTGAAGGAGGCTCTGAGGACAGCAGTCAGGTTGTGTGGCCAGGCAACCTCTGCTGCAGAGCCCACTGCCTTCTCCTGACAGAAAAAACACTCTCCAAACTGGAGGTTTTTCATGTCCCTTTGAAAACAAGCTTGGAGAAGAATGAGCAGCCTTTAGCTCAGCCCTCTTTAGCTACTGGTTGGTGTATTTACAGGGAGGTGTGAGATGGCTCCAGCTCTCTCATTGGAAAGACTAAAATCTGTATTTCCCATACTGGAAACATATGCTTTTCCTACTTCCCCCAGCCTACAGAGTGTCCTCAGATTTGGGGGATGCTTTCAGGTCTGGACATTGCCCTCTTGTAATTTTGGTGATTTGCTAGAAGCCTTGGCTCCAGTCTTTCCTATGAGAACTGCTTGTATATGTTATCGAGTAAACTTTTTTTTTCCCCAATATTATTTTAAATATTTAAAAAGGGACACAGCTGTTCTTTATTACCAGTACCTAGTCCAGAACAAGCTGAACATTCCTACTGAGTGTTGCCATTCTAGTAGGAAACCACAGGTTTTGCAGGCAATGGGCACTGAGCTGCACCAGTGATGTGGAAATGTGGAAAGGCAAAAAGTGAGGTATGTGGATACTTTGCATGGTTCAGTGGCAGCTAAATGAAGCTTCTGAGGATCAAGAATCTTGGACTTAGGTGCCCCATATAGCCTTTTGAATCTGCTCCTAAATACCTTTAAAATATATTCAAATTTTACTAATGTACTAATCTGAAAGGCACTGAAACACATGTTTGTTGTAATTTAATAGGTAGTTCCATCTGAAGCTTGTACTTAGGAGCTTTGCTAGACAGGAGCCTAAAGATGGCCATTTACAATAATGTATGCGAAAAATTGAATCCAAAATTAGTTCCTTTGCACATTCAATTTTTCATGCAAATATTTTCATTTATAGTAATGATCATTTACATTTACTGCATCTGTAACTGGAATCTGTGAGCAGAAAACCATGTGCAAACTTTTAAAAAATCAGACCTTGATATCAGTGTGGTATTTAATATATAGTCTTTTAGTTGTTCAAAATCCAGTCATAGAAGTTCTCAGTTCCATCAGGAAAATATATCAAACTAAGTGTACAATGTAGTGATAAGGCTACACCAGGGTATGGACAGGTGTACAGAAGTTACTTTGGAATAAAGGAGGGTGTAAACTTGTATCGTATCAGAGGCTTCACAAGAAAAGTCCAAGTAGACACTTTTACCCATGGTAAATGTAATAAAGTTAGGACTATCTTTCATTATAAGAGAAATTGTGTGGTTGTGCAGTAAGTGTATGCATGTAAGCTACAAAACGGCAAGTGAAGTTTGTACTTACTTTACTCTAAAGGCACTGGTTCATATATCAGAAACCTTGTTCCGGGTTACTGATTTTTATTTATTCATTTTTGTTTATTTTGCTTCCCAAGTGTATTAGGCATAAAGACATCAAAGTTATTATAGTTCTGAATGAGCTTGTCCAGGCAACAGAGTTTAATGCAATTTGACAAATCTGCTTTGCATTCTCACATTTAGTTGATTTGGATTAATTTGCTTGAGCACTTCCAAATAGTTAGACTCTCAAGCTTGAAGGATTAAAAATACATATGTTTAGCCAAAGCATACAAGTATTTTTGTTGCTTTTTGAAAAAATATGTTATTGTTTTAAAGCAACTTGAGTGAATCTTGAAATGATTATGGAACTAAGTGTTCTAGCAGAGTGCATTAGAGCGCCACACACACATACCACTGAGAGATGTTTAACCAGCTTGCTCTGGTAAGGGTTTAATTTTCTGATCACCATTCATAGAATTCTTAATGGAAGTGTCTTCTTATCTTAGCCAAATTCTAAATGATATCCATTGGATAATTTTATAAGCTATAAAACACATACATATGTGTTCATTCCGAACTACTTCTGACTTGTAAGCATTTAGTTGGAACTGTAATATCCATAACAAGTTAAAATTAGAAAGAAACTCACTTCGACTAGAATCTACTTCTGAAACTAAGGAAATGATATAAAAACACGAACTGTATATTACTATGGCACCTGCTGTTTTTCAGGTGTTTATAACATAGCCATAAAAATTCACTCCAGGCTGAAATGTGGTATTTAAAAGTCTGAGCTCAGCAGGATTTTTAAATCAGATTTGGTTCAAATTAGTTTGACTCTTTTTTCAGTTATAAAAAGGAGGGTGGAGGAAAGAAATTTTCATGTGTCAAATATAATTTTATTCATTCCTCTAGCTGAACAACAGTTTTGCTTTATAAAGACATAATTTGCAGGTCATTAGCCCATAACATGGAGTAGGAAGTCAGGGTGTCCAAGGGGGAAAAGAGGGAGAGAAAGAATTATTATCCAGGAATTTGGCATTTGCAAATGCTTAGTGTCTTCTGTGAGAACATTTACCATGGATCCTTACTGAGCTTTCATAAAACTGTATCCAGGGTATGCAGCATTTTTTTAATTGAAAAAACATGCTTTCATTCAGTAAAGTCAATAACTCATAGTTTAAGGTCTCTTTTGTCATATGTCAATGACTGGTGGATGAATTATGTTCAGACATAATTGATTTAATACTTACCAACGGTGACATTAAAGAATCTGAAGCATTCTGGGACCTCAGCTTCCTCTGTGTTTTACTGGAAGCTGGGCATCCACAACCCCTCTGGCTCATCTGAAAAATACATCCTCTTTCTGTTGCATTCATTGTAGGTAAAACACAAAACCAGTTTTAATTAACTGAGGATCAAATAGAAAGATTGCCATAATTTACATTTTCAATGCACCACCATTTGTATGTTGTTTGTATATACATGTATGCACATACTGGCATCTCTGGTTTTATAGACCTTCAGTTGCAGCAGAACCTGGTAGATGTCTGGGCTGAAATTTTCCAAAGTTGCCAGTGGCTTTGGGTGCTTCTTCGCCCAAACAGTTTGGGTCACATTTTCAGCTGTTCTGAGAAAACACAACTCCAAGTGAAGCCTGTATATGGTGTGGCTGATGAAGCTTTCAAGCATTTAAGCTTTTCGGGTTCAGAAAAACTGAGGAAGCCAAAACCGGAGGGCTTTTTTTTTTTTTTTTTTAAACTTAGCTAGCAAAGACTCAAGATGCCTAGTATTAATTTATTTGAACAGAATACATTCTATGGTATTCCTCCTTATTTTTAATGCTATTCTACAATGGAATGTATTACCATAGTGTTCCATTCTCCCATCTGTTCCTCAAAAGGAATAAAAGAGCTACGTAACATTACAAACGGGCTCTTGGGAATGTTTATGCAAAGTACTACTTTTCATCGCTAAATCAAACCTTGAGATAAGCTAGCAGAAGTGTTCTTTCTTTCCCATATAGGGGCTATGCATACTTTTGCTTTAAGAATCAACTCTGAAGTGTGGAAATTTTTGCTTTCCGTTCATCTTGTGGTACATAACTCTGAAGAGGTGTGCCTGATGCTCCATGAATGATTAGCATTTAGTGATGTTGCTCTCCTTGTGAGGGACTGCCAAACCACAATTTGTTAGTACTGAATGTCCTGAACTGCAATAGGATAATTTTGACAGTTCAAGCTTGGCATTATCTCCATATCTTGGGATTTGCTTTACATTTAATTCTCATGTCTGTCCTAACATGGCTATTTTGCCAATAAAACAGACATGTTTATTGTTTCATTTTTTTTTCTCCTTATTGTTCATGCTTTGACAGTTCCATAAAGTTTATTTCTCCCTGCTGCTTAGTGTCTTTTTATTCTGTTTGTTTTTCTCTACTTCCAGCTGGGATATAGTTTAATGAATTATTTTTCAGTGTGTGTGATATGGCTTTTATGGCCTGCCTTTGGAGATGGTGATTAATACAATTTTCTTTTATTCTTTGCCCTGACCTGGTTCCCAGTGTTCAGTGTAATGATCATCATTGTATTAAGAATATTGAGGTGATATCATCCATGTTAAGCCTGGAACATGTTTTTGTTCATTCCATTTTTTATTCTTCTGTCTGGATTTTGATTTTTACTTTCAGTCCTGAAATTTTTGTTTCTGTACCAATTTCTGTGCAGTTAATTTTGTGTTGCCATTGGATAAATAAGGTCTCTGCTGCTAGTGAGCTTTCCCACACAATCATCAAAATCATACTTTCCCTGAAGAACCTTTTTTTAAAGTGGTTTGGTATCCAGTTTTCTCTCTTTTATTTTTTTTTTGGGGGGGATGGGGACTTTACGTGGAAATTAACAGAAATCATTCAGCATATCAGCCAGGTTTGGATCCAGCTGTTGCCTGAACAGGCAGGAACCTCCCGTGCTGTGGCCAGGAATACACAAAATTAGCAAACAATCAAATGACTGATGAGGAGGACATTCAGGCCTGAGAGAAGAGGTGGAGTGACCACATTCCAGTTCTAGCAAAGCCACACTTACTGACACGGATTTTCAATTTGCATCTCAATCGCCTTGGCAGCTTTTCATTCAGCCAGTCTGAAAATAATTTCTTATTCACTCCAGGTTATTTTGTTTCAGTTCTTACATAAGGGTGTTAGATTAACTGTTTCTCATGGCTGGCTACCCTTTACAAGGGAAAAAAAAAAATTGCAGAATCTGCATAGCCATTCTAACATGCTCTTTATTGTTTCATAGATCTGTTTAAGCTTGACAATGAAATATCAGTAGGTTTGAGTGTTTGACTTCTAAGACCACTCAATTTTTCTTGCCTTGTTGCAGGAGGAACTGAAGAACATCCTCTTATTGACATGTGCTTGTCTGCTGAGAGCTGGTCTGAGACCACCAGCTTTTGTCATAGTTGTCAAGTAGAAATGTGAGCTCAGCTCAAGCTCCAACTTAGTGGAAGAAGATTCTGCCATGTCATCAATTGCTAGTTCCTTTTAGCATCTAGTTTCTTTCAGCTTATGAATATTGTATTTAAGTGGTTCCCTTTCAAGGCATAGGAATCCTCTCTGTCTTCTTACAAGAACTGTTATCTCTTTTGCTTTATTCTCACAAAAGTTGCAGTATCGTCTTTCATATTTTCTGTTTATAAACACCTATTTACTTTTCCTTGGCAAATTAGTCATACTGTTCTCCCTACAAGTGCTCTGTAATGCTTAGCTGTTCAGGTATCCCAAAAGATTAGAGAAACTGGGTTATTTGACCTTTCTACTAGCTTTCAAGGTTGTAATTTTGTCACCATCTGTAATGGTCTTCAAATTCTACACCTTCCATCTTGAGATTTCTCTTGTTCTTCTTAATTCACCACAGCATCTCCAAAGTGGAATGAAATTGCTGAGAGACTTCTGTCTTTGGACTTTGGGTTTTTCTTCAATAGTTTGCTAACACAAAATCGCTTGCTGGAGAATAATTTTTGTTGGTTGTTATGACTTTCCTGGCAACAGCAAGATCTGATCTGTTTCTTGGTTTAACGATAGAGGTAGTAATTCCTTCCCTTAGATACATTTCATTTTCTAGTGTCATCGTCTCAGTTTTAGTAATTAGTCTTTACTGAAATTTGTACCACTAACACATTTCTTAGACTTTATTTTTGTTATGTCAGCATTGTCCACACCACTGTGGTAATTTCAGCAGTAATCATAGTGTTTTACTGAGCAGTAGTTAACATTTTTCAGAATTACATCATAGAATATGTTAATACAATATAAAATGTTACATTATCTACTGTTTGGTCTTAAGAGTGGTAGGAGGCATGAATGCCAATTAAATAAACTTACTGAAATAACATTATGATATTCTTTCTGCAGTCTATTTAAGACTTTATAAACAATGTAACTTTCTTGTGATATTGAAGTTATGGTTGTAGAATTGTGTTACTGTGAAAAAATATAGATGCATCAGAATGCTGTAAATAAATACATCTGAAGTCAGCGGCAAACCAGGCTTGGTGGAGGCACAGCCCCTATGTGTGAGCTTCAGAAAACAGAGGAAATGGGCAAGCGAAACACTCAATGACATCTTGAAAATGTTTCCATAACTCAGAAGATATTACTGGATAACAGGTGTAACAGAAATAGATGTACTGATATGCGTTGTAAGCATGAAAAATGTGTGTGTTTAATTTTTTCTACATATTTCTGAGTCAGTAATGAGATCTACTATCAAAGTATTTTTTGTCTTTCTAGATAGTGTTATTTCTAAATCCATATATAGGTTTTCAGCCATAGCTAACTTAGATATTGCTAGCAGTATAGTCCACAAATAACAGTTTGGTTTGGTTGGGTTTTATTTTTTGTTTTGTTTTGTTTTCCATGTCCTTTAAAACCTGGAGTCAACTTTAAAGGTAATCAAAACATGCTTAGTGGTTTTTACTAGAAAATGGAAGCATAGAACAAAAGCTGGTCTACTTCATTTATTTGTTATTGAAGAAGATACACTGAAGTTCTGCATCTTGTTGTTTTTCTATTTGACACTGCTTATGCACTGAAAATTGGAAATTGTTTGTATTTCACAATTTAGACATCTGTTGTACAGAGTGCAAAATCAGAGTTTTTTTCTACCTTCAACACTCATGTCAAGGTTTTTATATTCACTGTGTGCAAAGTAAATGACTATGATATCTGCAAGCCATGGATAATCAAGCCCTTTTGTGCTTTCAAATTTTTCCAGCTTATAAGCCGTTTACTTTCTGTGAATCAGAAGGACAACTTGTATGGATTAGCTGTTCATCGGTATGACTGGAGAGGTCTTTTTATGCCAAACTAAATAGTTGAGGTGAATACATGAAAATAAGGATCAAGATTAGAAAGAAAAAAGAGATTAGTCTCATTTAGTTGAATTTAGTCACTAATTTACTCAAGAGGGGTCAGTTGTCTTCTACCAGAAATTAGTCAGGAGAGGACAGTTGTCTTCTGTCTTTAATGTATCTTTTCTTTTTTAGTTTCATATAAGAATTAATTTAATTCCCAGGAGTGATGGTTTAGTTATCAAGATAATTTCATGTTTAACAGTTGCAGAGCTTTTATAGTAAATAGCCCAGTTGTATTGTGGGTTGTTTTATTTTAAATAAGAAGCTGGTATTATTTCCTGTCACAAAAATGATATTCCTTTTTCCTTGCTGTCATTTGACAGTAAACTTTGTTAGTTATGAAACCAGATAATTCTATGTATTATATGAGTCACTTACTATTAGTCTCACTTTTTATGGAATTGAATTTGCCTGTTTTCTTCACTGGTGGGAATACGAGTTTATTGTTTTGGACTCCAGCTCAAAGAGAGAGGGGAATGCTAGTGGCATAACTGGAGGGAATATTTTTTAATCCTTTTCCACTTTATCTTTCTGGGCTTGTTGAAGGACAGAAGATTGTTGGTTTGCTTTGGTTTTGTTTTGTTTTTCCCCAACAGGACATGCTGCTTCATATTTTCCTTCCCCAGCAGAGGAAATCTCACACTTCTGGCGCTTTGACACATCACTGACTGTTAAAGAATACAGAACCTCTGTTTACTGCTGGTTCTTGAGTCTTAGACAGTTCTCCACTGCTTTTATTATACCATTAATTGCACTTAATGCAGCTGCATTTCTAGTATGCTTGGCTAAGCTCTGAAAATTAAGTAGAGGGTACTTTGTTATAAAATTCACTGTAATGAGCTCTGGTGGGACAGGGTCTGTTAAATTTGAAATCACCTCAGGCCATTTGCAAAGAACTTCTTGAAATATTTCACATGTATAGAAGTTAACAACTAGATAAATAGCCAAAGGTATGGTTGAGAAGAAAAAAACCACAGCCCTGCAACATGCAATGGATGTACTTTTTTTATACCAAAATTGTTACATTTATTTTAAGCATTTATAATCTCAAGTAGTTTGTTAAACAGAAAGTTTTCAAGCTGACAGCATGTAAATTTTAGGTGTTTGGTTGACACAGTGGTTTTCATGCGTACTTTTTTGTGTTTGGTTTCTAAATCCAGACCATGCATTCATGAAACTAGAATAAATTTAGGACTCCCTTTGGGTTTACATAAATTGGTTCAAGAAGGGGTCACACCTCTAAGTACAAAAAGCTTATAAGAACTGCTGCAACTATTAGCCAATTAGCTTAATGTTACAACTAACAGCCTGTACTGAGTACTGATCTCTGGTATCTGCCTAAATAAATGACTAATGTGCCTTCAATTCCCTCAATGTTCTTCAACTATATGACCGCTGCAATGCTTTGCGGCTAATAAAATTTCAGATTAATTAATTTATTGGGTAGCTTTACCAAAACATCCAAGTAATCCTTTATATACTCATTAGAAATGGGTCCAAAATGAATTCTCTGAGGACAAAGTGGGAAAGTCTCCCTGGGATCAGCATCACTGAACTTTAGATACATTTGCACAAATCGGATGGAGGATCTTCTGTGACTTTTAGTGCAGCAATTTATCTATGTTTTGTAGTTAAACTTGAAGCACAGGGTAATTAGAGGCCCCCAAGCTTGAAATTCATGCAACTTTTTTTTTTTTTTTCTTTAATAGACTCTATGCAAGCTTGCCAAGCGAAGTACTTGACAGATGTGAGTTCTATTTGGAAGCTCTGTATCAAACTTCCAGATAGGTTAAAATCTTAAAACTGTTTTCTTTTTTCTTTTGAGATTTTGAATGTAGAAGTGGGTAGGAAGTCTGTTACCAAGGGTGAGTCTGCAGCTTGTTGTGTCATGAAGAAATATTCACTAGTCAATAATCAAATACACTGTGGGCATTAACTACTGCACCTGTTGTCCAGATGGGCTAACAATAAACATGACACAGTTAATCATGCCTGCAGAATAGAATGGACAGAAGGCTTTGGGGGATGTTTCCCAGGTCTTCCTCTGTTTATCTAGACCTTTACATCTACACTATTATGTGGCTGGGAGTATCTGGGGTGGCATTTTAACGTTGGAATCACTCCGGCAAGTTATTCCAAGAGGCTCCTTGGAGGTTTGTGTTTCCTTTGAGTTTTAAATTTAAATGACAGCTCTTTAAGAAAACTATTATTTGACAAAGAATGGAGCAATAAATCTCTGCATGTTGAGAAACATTAAATACTATCAAAATTGTTCTAACTTTAAATGCAAATAAAGCTTGTACTCTCTGCTAAACTTCATCCCATCCATAACAGGGCATTTTTTAGATCTATGAATCATTTATTAGTTTAGATAATTTTATATTATGACAAGTTATTGAACACACAATTATGTGCAGTACTGCAATATGACACATAGAATCAAACCCCACCTTTATTGAATTAACTCCTTTATAAAAGAGTCTTGGACCAAAAGTACTTCAAAAGTCATAAAAGCCAATATCCCATTTCTCTCCTGGGAACATCCTTTATTGGATGAACAATTTGGAGAAAGGACAGATTTGGAGATTTTACTTCGACTCCTCTACTCTGGCTCTTATGAGACCCCACCCCATCTAGCTCTAAGGTCCCCAGTACAAGAGAGAGATGCACCTGTTAGAGTGGGTCCAGAGGAGGGCCATGAAAATGACTGAAGGGGTGGAACACCTGTCCTGTGAAGAGAGACTGAGAGATTTAAGGTTCTTCAGCCTAACAAAGAGAATGTTCCAGGGAGATGTTGTTGTGGCCTTTCAATATATAAAGGAGGCTTGTAAGACAGATGGAGGAAGACTCTCTACTAGGACCTGTAGTGACAGGACTATTATAGAATAAGTTTGATTAACTATATTCTTCTCTCTGGATGGTCTTGCTTAGCATTAGTAGCACAACTTGAGCTATAACCTGAGAACTAGCAAAAGAGGAAACCTTTACTTGGACTTTATTTTGTTGGACTCTAGGGTCAGACCCTGTTATGGTGGCCAGCATGCATAAATCGGTAACAGGACAAGGAGTAAAGGTTTTAAAATGAAAGAGGGTAGAATTAGATTGGACATAAGGAAGAAATTTTTTACGAGAATGGTTGTGAGACAACAGGTTACCCAGAGAATTTGTGGGTGCCCTATCACTGGAAGTGTTCAAAGTCAAGTTGGACAGAGCTTTGAGCAACCTGATCTAGTGAAGTATGGTCCTGTCCATGGCAATGGGTTCGGACTAAATGATCTGTGATGGTCCCTCCAAAACCATTCTATGAAACAGTTGGTGGATTATTTTGTCCACAAGCTAGTGTCATGCCTGGTTGTGGATTCAGTATCAAACTTTTAAGAGAGCTGGAGCTGGTAAGATGGTGTGTTGCCCTTTTGCCATAAGGAGGAGGTGATGTTGTGAATTTTTGGTGCTATAGGCATCAAAAAAAACACCTGGTTCTCTTTTCTGACTATTAAAGTTAAATTATTTTAGACTTCTCTGGGAGTTTTGTCAGGTGTTTACCAAAGGACAAATAATACACTCTTACGTTGAGCCCAAACAGCAATTATTGTCAATATCACAGAATCACAGACTGTTAGGGATTGGAATGGACCTCAAAAGATCACCTGGTCCAAGCCCCCTGGTGGAGCAGGAACACTTAGATGAGGCTACATAAGAATGTGTCCAGATGGTTTTTGAATGTCTCTAGAGAAGGAGTACAATAGTACAATAAAATATAGTAACCAAAATTTAAAAATGGTGGGAGAAATTGTGTCTTCATTAATTGCTATACATTCCCTATATTTGTAATATGGATTCTAAGGAACTAGAATTTAAAAGCTGGCATTGTGAATTGTATTGTGACCCATGATTTGCAGCTCTCTGATGATGAATGTTTTTTCATAACTTCAGTTTCCTTTCTAACCAGCACTCTTTGAGGAAAAGTCATGTTCCCCAGTGCAAACAAATAATTATTTTTTAGATTATTAACCTGAAAACAAGGGTGGGTTGCAAGCCTTTAGAGCAACACTATCAATAACAAAATGAGGCAAGAAGCTACCTCCCATTTGACGATGAGTCCTCAAAACTTTGGTGGAGTGAATAGTAGCTTCTCTGTGGTGTGATTTTAATGAAAGCTATGATTTAAAAAAAAAAATGTCTCCAGGGCAAGGCTTTTTGGAACAGCATCTGAGGGTTTGGGGATGGGGGAGTGTGTGTACATGTTTAGTGATTAAATTTAAATTTTCAGCCATTTCAACTTAATAAATATCTGCTTTGGTATTTTAATTCTCAGTGACGCTGCCTTCAGGAGCTTCACGTGCCTGAGAAAGTGATCCATTTCACCTCCCACAACACAGCTTTAGATCCTCTGATCATAATAAACTTCTTTCTCCTAAGGAACTTGCATGTGGTTGAAAGCACCAATTCCAATTAGGTAGTGTGAAATAGGAGAATTAAGGGAAGAAAGAAAAGTGTGGGAAGATGAGGTAGTGTTAAGAGGAAAATATGAGATGGAAAAAGGGTGTGCTCCTTCCTTTCCAGGATTTTTTATACAATGGGTTTTCCTTCATTAACTTTTAACAGATTAAGAATTAATTAACAATTCTTCTTTGGACAGAATATGTTTATGCAGCACTATAAACTAGTTCAGGAACTGGAAGCAGCTCAGCTGTAGTGACACAGAGAGATGAAAAAGTTATTTTATCTTGCTTCTTGGGAAACTTTCAAAGCCTTTTTTAGCACAGTTAGACCTTTATCAGTGGCCACATTAGCCCATTTACAACTCATCCACATTTGCCTAAATCACGACCATAAAGAACATACCTTTAGCCCAGCGAAAAGTATTACATGCCAGTGGTTGAAAAGGGTGTTTGAACCCCACAGAACAAATGGATTAGCCATTTGTTGTGTAGGCAGCTCAGGGTGCAGCTGAGTCACTGTTGCTCTGGTGTCAGCAATTCTCAAGCGGCCATCAGACCTGTCAGCTAATGCATGAACTTAAAATATCAGCTCAGTGTAGCTGGAGGTTTCTGTTTGAGAAGAGCATGGAGGTAGAAGCCAACCTGCAGACTCCACCTTGAGCTAACACTGCAGTGGAGACCACATCTTTGCTGCATGCAGGTTTGGGGAGGGCTGTAAACAAGGCACAGCTTTATAATTCTGTTTAGAATATCCCTAGCTCTTCCTGTCAGTTTACATTCTTCAAATTGTTTTTACCTTTATTACAACTGCTTTGATTTTCAGTCTGTTCTTTCTGCCATCCACTTTAGCTTGCATTTATATAGACAACAATTATTTTTTTTCCTGAAGTCATCACTCACCAAAAATTCCTTCTCTTCAGAAGACATCTGTCCATGAGCCGTCACAGCAATGTCTGTCTTTTCCACTCATGTAGCTGCCTCTTGATTCCTCAGATTCTCTCTTTCCTGTAGAAGAAAGAGTCATTATTATCTGAGTATTATTCTCAAAGAAGTTTGAAACAGAAATTTTCAGTGGTATCGTTGGAAAATTTGGGGCAGTTTTGCTCAATTGTTATTTTTTCTAGTCCACTCTCTGTGGAGAGAAGCAGAATATATCTTGCAATAATATCACATTGGTCTGGCATCTTACTGCATTACTGACTTGTCTTCCTACTACCTTGTTGAGTGGAAATGTTGGTTGGTTGGTTGGGGTTTTTTCACAAGTAAACTTCTCTGATTTTCAGGTATTATTAACAAAATAGAGTGTTGTTTGATGTACAGTAGACAATTTAAAATAATCCAAAATGCCCTTAAGCTAGCACATTCATAATGAAAAATGTCAGAATACAAACTGTCTTCAGGTTACTAAAATAAATTAAAAAAACACAAACAGTGTCAGACATTACACATTAGTTTTTCTACAGGATGTACAAAGGTTGTGGGTGACAGGAAAAAAAGAAGTGTTTTGTGTTGAGTTTGAGCAGTCTTCATTCAACTCTTTATATCTTTTTATATTCTAGATTAAGTATCTTATTACACTCTGGAAAAATACGCTTTCTATTTAAATTAATGATCTTCAGTTACAAATTACATAGTTGTGAAAATCTAGTTCTTCAGCTGGACTGAGGCAGCATGAGACATAATATGTTTAAGGATTAAAAGGTGGTGTTGGAATGCAACAAAATATGAACAGTATTTCAGTAAAATCTCAGCTCACAGACTACTGAGCTATTAAGCAAATTATTTCTCTTTGTAGCAAATGCATACATGTATTACCTTAGGTTTAGTGGGTGTATAATAAAATCTAATTGTTGAGAAACTATCTAAATGCGATACATTACCGGTATAAATGTAAAGCTCTTAGGAAAAAAAAAAAAAAAAAAGAAAAGAAAAGAGATATATTTATCAGTGCTCATAGAAAGTGAGAAAAAGCTGATTTAAAGAGTTAGAGTGTTGTCTTGCAAAATGAAACTTTGCCCCCAAAGTCAAGGTAACCATCTGTGTCCATGTCTGATTCAGGGACTGGGTGGGGATTGAATTCTGATGCCTTTTAGTTCTTCTGCTAAAGAATATCAAACTATGTGGCTAGAATAACACATGAAACTTTGATGGTTAAGGTGTTCAAGGTATATTTGTAACTGTGAATGCCATGCTGCTTGTCTTACAGTAGGATGAGCTTGACTTTTTCATGTAGAAAGTGTGAATCTTAGCTATAACATAATCAAATAAAAGGAATATTTTCCTTCACTGCAGAAAGAATCTTTAGCTAAATGAATTCCTGATGCTAGTAAACACAGCTCTGCTGAAGTGAATATTTTGCCTACACACAACATTCTCTTTGGCTGTAGGGCATTTGTTTCCTGTTTTCTCATTACTAAGCTCTCACTTTCATAATGATTTTGGCCGTCTCCTGATCTAACTTTTCTATAGTTCCCTGGTAGGTACTCTCCAAAGGTGAAGGAAACTGAACTTCTCTCACATTACTATTTTAAAAGATCCTACTGCATATAAAGGGGGAACCACAAGTTGTGTCCTGGAGCCAATAATACTAATAATAGCAGAAAATATTTTTAACTTCTTATTTTTAATTTATTTTCAAGCTCTTTCATCATGAACTGTAGGAATTTCTTTAACCTTAGCAAAGATTTAAAGACCATATCACTATTTCCAGTAAAGATTTAACTATGCCTCTTACTGGTCATTTGGTTTCCAAGAGATTCTGTTTCCTTAAAACCTGCTGAAAGGGACTCTTACAAATGGTAACACTTTTTTTACTATTACTTTTTTTTTTTTTTTTTTTTTTTTTTTAATATTAAGAACCTGATACAAAGTGCTGGAAAGTCCCTTTACTACAGAGGTTTTCTATTGACCCATTTTTTTATAAGCAGCAGTGCTTTTAAAAACAGGCAGTTCCATCTCCCAGTTACAAGGACTTACGGAGTATTCTGATGTGCATGACCATTTCCCTTGAAGACTGCTTCATCGGGGCTTGGAGGTTTCCAGTGTAGCATGATCATTTTTCAGTCCTTAGAAATTCTAAAATACTATTTTAGCCCTTATAAAACTTCTTGGTGATTTTTTTTTTTTCTTCATAGTGAGAAATTAAGAACCAGGTGCTATAGATTTTAAGCATTTGTTACAGTTATACTACAGCTGGGCTTGATAATCTCCTTAAATTTCTTTGGTTATTTTTTGAAATCGCTGAATTCTCAATAGTTGCATTTTCTTACAGTCTTCCCTATGAACAGAGAGCAACAGCAGCTGGAAGACAAGCAAAAATAATTGACTAGTGGGACAGTTGGTTCTTACCAGAATCCTCAGTTAATTACATGTCTCAGTTTTGGCAACTGATAGAGGTTTCTTCCCTGAAAGTGCAGATTGATTTGCAGACTTGTACTCAGACTCACTTCATTTAGGAATCTTCATTGTATCTTTTCCTGACTGCATCACAAAAAGGAAAAAAGGCATGCAGTGTACAAACAAATCCATTACCTACATGCACCAGTCATAAAACCAAGTCTGTAAAAGCAGTAAAGCCCTAAATTCCCCTTAGAACCAGAAACAATTATAAATCTTTGTGCACTTGGATTCATTTCAGTATGTCGCCTATTTTAGTAGGATAACGATGCATTAGTTAGTAATTGTCTGGTTATATCATAGCTAGATTTTGTATTCCAGTGGTGAATGCAACTACTATGTTTGTTTGATTTATTTTTAAAGGTTTAGTGTTCACTTAACATGAGGGTGTCTGTCTTTTTCCAGTGGTGTTCTTAGTTGGGGAGCTTCCTTCACTTAGCCTGTGATACTATGACAGGAAAAAGTGCGTATTCTAGAATTCCAGGTGACCAAAACCTACACCTGCTTATATCAACAGGTACAGGGTTTTATTTCTCCTTTGCTACCATGCAGTGTTCTTCAGCACTTGTGATGAATTTAAATTACTATCTCAAATGTGAAATCCATCTTTTTGGTGTATTATACTGAGTGTTGAACATATTACCTAGTTAACTAATGTTAAATCTGTTAGTTTCTAAAATTACATTCTACTTGCTGTCAGAAGAGGTTATAGTATTTCTTAAGAAAATGCAGTGGGTGGTTGTAGCTACACAGTGAATGGTTGACTTCCAGTGTGGAGGGCTGTGAAACACCCAGCCTTAGCATCACACTTCGCAGTGATAGCAGAGTTCTCGTAGCATATAGTACCTTTGGCCATTAACAATCAGTATTTAAATTTTCAAGTACTGTGGATATATCTATAAAAGTTCACATCTCTTACTCCACCAATAGTAATGAGAAGCTAATGGAAAGAATACTAGTTGTAAAGCATCTTATTGTTTGTTTTCATTATTCATATACTTTTTTGTTACCACAGATAAAATACGTAATATTTGTCTGTCAGGAGCTGCATTTTTCCACTAAGCACTGAAAAGGCTTGAGTTTGTACATACAGTGGTGCAGCAAGCCCACCAAAATAGAGGGAGAAGTAAGGAAGGAAAAGAGGGCTGTGCAGGAAAGCAGACCTCTGAATAGGAGGGTCTCATTAGGGGAAAGTGCATGTGTTTCAGTGTTAGTAAAAACAGGGAAGATGTGAATCACAGCTCACCCATTTGCAACACACCACCGTCTGAGGCATAAAAAGGCAATTGTATTGGCTCTAAGGAGGAGCAGCTTGCCTGTTTTGTTCACAGAATATTCTGAAATAACACTGCCAAGATTTAAGGCAACAAATAAAAGAGAGACATAACAAAGCAAGATTTCTCCTTCTTGACTTTCAGAACTATATTGTACCTTGCTTCACGTAGATTGAACAGCTTTTGGTCCTCCTGACATACTAGTGGCAAATGAAAGCCCTATGGATGGATGGAGCATTAGATTGGAAGTAATAAGGTTGTGCCTGACTTACCTCCGCATTTGTAGCAGATGTTACAAATGTCATAACATGAACCTTTGGGATCAGACTGGAAAAAAAAAAAGCAAGACAACAGATGTAGGTCTCTTAGTTTTACCAGCAAGTATAGTCTGACACTGTATAACACTGTTCTGACTGGATGTTAATACCCTGTCCTTCTCCTGAGAACAGAATCATTGACACTATTTCTGTAGCACTGAAGCTGAAAGTGGTGACAGCAGTTTTCTTCCCAGAAGAATCTTAATACTAGTTTAAAAATAGGACAATAGAACTATTACTCCAATAAGTGTCTTATTATATTTGAATACGTAATCCATACTCATCACTTATTTGGGAGGGGAACTGAATGTTAAGGAATTTCTTCATGCAATCACAATGTTTATGCATTCTTCTGCTGGCAGAGCCAGATCTTGCAAGTAGATGTTTGTCTAAAACCACACTGCTAAATTCCTAGGTTTTTAAGCCCTCAGTTCACCTTGCCTTTGTGTGTCCCTGTCCCCATACATCTGTCCCTACTTTACGTTTTTCTTTTCCATACTTCCGTAGACTGTTTTTCCCATCTCTTTACAGGAATTTCATTTCCTGGGAAGCTCCTATCTTACTTTAATTATTGAACCCAATTTCATTAAAGCTACAGAAATATCTAAAGCATCTTTTACTTGCAGCTTTCTCCACCAGCACTTTCTCAGCTATGCCATCTAATTTTTTGTCAGTTTTCAAAACATTTTTGTGCTTCTTTTCACATTGCCCCTTCCTTGTGACTCATCCTCTACACTGAAATGTAAAGCCATTTTCCTCTCAGTCTTTAGGACTGCTGCTCTCTAATAGTATTGACATATGGTTGAAGAATAGGTGGAGTTATCTGCTTCTTATTGTATCCATTTGTGAGAGTGCAATATAAGTGAACATTCTTTATTAAGACCACAGTTGCCATTCTTACATTCTGTATAAATTCTTCCTCCTCCTAGTTTTTTGGGAGCAAAAAGCAATGTTGTAAATATTTGTAAAACAACCAGTATAAAGTGAGTTTGATTGTAGGAGGTAGCTCTAATTCCATTGTGTCAGAGGCAGTGGTCCCTCCCCTCCGTATCAAATTGCATTTTGCTGTCTTACAGAGAAGATAATTATCAGAGTGAATGTTAATATTTACCCATAATTGGTTTATGGTGGGTATAGGTCTTTTGTTTCTCCTGCTATTGATTTTAATGGAAATTATGTGTTCTTTACTTTCTGCATCATCCTCTACTTGGTGAAGGCCACATGAAGTTATTTCTTCTCCTTTTTCTCAGGAGTTTTGGCCAATATTCCTGTAGATCATGGGAGGGGAATGAAATTAATGCAGGAGTGCAGGCCCTTGTATTTTTTTCTCTGTGCTTCAATTTAAAGCAGTGGTGATTCTCTCTGCCACATCGCTCCCTCAGGTGCTGCCATTCTTGAACTGGAGGCTTAGCCCTCACCCTGAAGAATTTCATTGTCAAGGAGAAGTGTGGGGGTTCTCCCATGAAGAATTTTAATTACCCTGTCTGTAGCCCTTTTGAAGGAGGCACAATAGTTCCTATAGTAACTACTACAGTGTGGGAGAAAGGCCAGTGTTCCCTCCCCCAGCCACAGATGGAGAACTCTCTTTGCTTAGATGACTGGAAATTCTTGTACAGCAAAGACTTCGTCCTTCACAGTGAAAAGGAAAATTTTTGAAATAAACCTTTAAAATGTACAAGTAAGCGCTAACTGAGAAACAGTGCTAGTTGAGTTATCAAGTAGAGGATATAAAAACCTTGAATATACTTCTTTTTAAGGTGTGTTTAACTTTCATTCTTGGGGTTTTAAATGTTAAGAAGTGCAGAAAATAATACAGACATTTAGGACCTAGAGAAATCTTGTCTCATCTTCCCACCCTACCCTACTCTCACCCCCCAAAGAACAAATCCTGTGGGAAGGAGCAGACCTATAAACCAGATGAAAATAACTGGGAGAAGAAAAGGAATAGCCTCATAAAATAGGTGAAAACTTACACTAAGGCAGCAACTTATCTAGGTTCTTTTTTCCATTCACTTTGTATCTTTTTTAAGGGGAGGATGCATGTCTTCAAATCCATGGATTGCAGTCCAGTTAGCAAGTTATATACTACTTTCTGCTTTTTTTCGACATTTTGATTTGATTGGTTTTAAGTTATTGAAACTATAAAAGCTATTAGAAAAGTTTAAAAGCATTAAGCAACTTGAATTTGAAAAAACAAATTTTACTAATAATTCTTTTAATGCCTGGAGCTTCTGATGAAGCATCATAGATTAACTACTGGAAATAGTAAAGCACACCTGTGATTGTGTTACATAACATTTTCTTGAATTAACCAGCACATTCTTGATATCTACTTAGTTATTCCATGAAAAGTTTTGGTTTACTTGCTCAACCATGGATTCCCCAGTAATGAATACATGCTCTGTCCCAGTGACCAGAAGATGGACATCTAGAATAATAGGCATTTGTGTACACAAAAAATAGATTTGAAGTGCCATTGTTAGCTTTGTAAGTTGATTATCATATATTGCATTATGCATCTTACATGTAGTCCTTTGTGACAAATTTGTTCTGATACTTTATTGCTGTGATACTTAGTTGGTAATGGCACAGCATTAATGATTCCCACAGCTTTACTAAACCAAGATAAAATACCTTTCCACATATGTTGCAGCTCCATCAGAGATTTATTTCTTCTTCCCATCTGTGGAGGTGGATAAGAGACCTAAATTTTGGATTATATGATAGCTTATCATGAGGTAGACTGGTGACATCATTTAATTTCTTTGGATACCCTTTCCAAATCAGAGGGCAACGTCTCTGCTTACATCATGCTGGTTGCCTATTATTCATCTCACTTTAGATCAGGATCTGAATACATATCACCCATGCCGTATATCCTCAACATACGTGCTAGGCAGAGGAGTTCACTTTTGCTGGAGATTTCATTCAAAACTCAGAATCAATCATAAATGGGATAGCAAGGAACAGTCAATGGGAAAAAAAATGTCCATCACAAGGTATTAAATATGATGTAAAAAAATTAATTAAAAAAGCTTTTGTGGATGTTAGCATACATAAATACTGGCCTATCTTTCTGAACCTAATGTTGGCTACACTTTGTCCTTCCCTGGCATTTAATCTTCTGTTGTTCAATTTAGCCTCCCAGTCACTGTCCGTGTGTTTTCTAAAACACAGCTTTTAGGCATTTCCAAATTATTTGTTATGTCTATCAGGAAAGCACCAGAGTTTTAAGATGACATCTCACCTCTTCCTATAAAACTACCCTGACTATCATGTTCACCTGCATTCTTCTTTTGTAAGCATGTGGGGTTGTTCCTAGAAATAATAAAAGATATTTTTTTGTGTGTGTGTGTAGAAATTATATTGTAATTACTATAGACCTTTTTTTTCTACTTTGAAACAAAAAATGTTAAATTCTGGAAAAGAATACTTAAAAGATTATAGCCACACTCATGCTGTGAACTGCTTTGCACATATAGTCATCTGAGACAATTCAGACAATTTTTCTTCTTATGCTCTCTCATCTGAAATGATCATGTATTTTTTGGATACCTATAGGGAGAAATATTAGCCAACTCTCTGTGAAGCTTCTTTGCAATTAGCCTGATATGTTTACAGATTTTGTGAATGAAACAGATAGTGTTCTTTTTAGTGGGGTATTTATAAACCTTCATATTTATGTAGATCTGCTCAGGCTTTGTTAATTAAAGTCTGACTTCATTGGCAGTCATAATTAGAGCTCTTGAAGATCAAAAAAGTGAAACATGGACTCTGTTTTTTTGTAATTATTTGAACTGCAGGTTACCAAAAAGGGTGTAGCAGGATGGCCCTATGTCCACTTCTGCTTCCAAGCATGCAGAAAGGTGCCACACTGAACAGGCAACAAAATGAAGTACAAAAATAAAGATTTCTAAGCTAATTGAGAAAAAACCTTTATAAGTTAATAATAGTCTGGAGGAATGAATTGAAAACTTCAGTGTAGTTTTTCAAACTAATATCAAAGCAACAGAATTTAAAAACTCTTGGTCTGAATTTTACCTGGGTGAAATGTGTGATGCAAAGTCTCACGAAAGTATTTTAGGGGAAATTATTGTGCTGGTGATATGTGCTTTTTTCACTTCTGGTGATCAAGGAGTACTGCTTCTGTTTAATTAGACTCTGTCTTGACTAGCAGAAAGTCACAGTGAACATTGATCTTTGGTCATTCTGTGCTCTGGTAGCTTAGAAGTGAGTTTAAGATGAAATCCTCTCTCTTCGGGATGCATGGAAATCTTTTTTAGGCAGTCTACATTTTTCTTTTCCATAGTTTCCCACTCTTCCAACCCAATTGCAAATGCCCTTGAGATTGCATTAAGCATGCTTAGACTGCCCCCAAGACACACTGATAGGGATGTGGTTCTTCCTTCACCTCATGCATAGCCAGATTAGTCATTGAGGGAAGAAATTTAAAGAGGCATTAGTGAGCAGTTAGAATTTTTTCCTTGTTAATAGCTTGTTATGGAATAATCCTATGCCAGGAATAGACATGTCAGTTGGAATAGGAAAAGTCATGGTCCAGTGCCATGGAAAGTAAAAGATTTTAGTAGACAGATTGCTCTGCTCCAGCATTACAGAAGGCATGTGAGAAAACAATTTTTCTACGTTCTTGTCACTATTAACAGGCAATGTTTAATATAAATATTGGTTCAGTCAACTTTTTAATTAACCACAACAATTGTGTATTCAAACCTTAAAATTTGCCAATTAAATTTAGAAAATACAAAATGTGACCACATGTGAAAAGCCTACTTAGAGATGTTTGTTCATAGCACTAAAACAGGAGAAGCTTGAAAGAAGAATTTAACCTGGATTTGGAACTTGTTTCCTTTGTGACTCCTGTTGCAGTTTGGCACACATTCTTCAGCCTCTCCACATCCTAATTTCCCTGCTTCTTGTTACTCAAAAAAATAAATCTATTTGATGCATGCAGTACTTTGTTTCTGTAAAGAGTCTGAATCCACAGTTTAAAAAAAAAAGAAAAAAAAGTGCATCCAGATCTTTAGGTGTGTGAAGGTTATTGAGCTACTTTGATTTATAGACCTTGTGATATAAATCCTAACTGACTTGCTTTCCAAGATTGCTGTGAGCAGCTGAGCTGTGGCTGCTGATGGTTCCATCCACAGAGTGAGAGATTGAGAGATGAGAGACTGGGGTTTGTGTGATGGAAGCCAGTTCAGTATTTATAGTTTATGTCTTGAAATTTTAGAATAAAATAACATCATGGCCTGTTTCAACCTATGTCTTACTTTCATCTATTGTCATGCCAACAGTCTATTTAGTACAAATAAGAGTCTTTGTGCTGTGATTAGACTAGGAGATTGCTATGTTTTTGAAAGGTATCGATATGATATGCATTTGTATACCCAAAATGATGTATTTCTTCTGATGCAGATAGGTGTCAAGAAATCCTGAAAGCTCCAATAAATAAAATAATGAAGCAATAAAATCAGAAGATCGAATCAAAAATTTGATTCCCTTATTCTAGATTTATCTCAATATTCTTCTCTCATTCCTCAAAATGTGAAGAATGATAGGGAAATGAATGAAATACAGAAAGTGCATATTTAAAATCTATTTAGTTGCCAAAAAAAGAGTTGCAGTATGGCTACCAGAAGCATAATGGTTTTGCGTTTAACATATTTATGCTGGTTGTAAAATTAGGAACTGTCATGGCAACCCCACATCACTTAAGTAAGTGCAAGACACAAATCAAAGAGTTCTATTGATATAAAAATGTCAAGTGAATGGCATGAAAATAAGTGTTTGTCTGTGTGTGTGCCAGCCACTAGGACACAGGCATCAATAGAAAATTTAGTTGATAATTTTAAAGTTAATATTTGGCCCTCTCATGATTTCTAGTTAACTCACTGACCTTGAAGTGTTTTCATTTGAACTGTAGAATTGAGAGTGTCCCAAGTATGAAAAACTGATGACTTACCTGTAAATATAATTTTAAGTTGAAAACACTCGTTTAAAATGAATGTTGCACTGTGTTCATGCACTTATTCAAGTTACAATACTCACATGCTAAAAAACCTGCAACAATTAATATCATAGAACTGGAAGGTATATTTAATAATGTAATGGATACATTTTAAAATGCTAGGGGATTGTAAAGGAAGGATACTGGGCAGGAAACAGAAAATTAATCGGAAGACAAGTTCCAAATGGTGATGTGTTCAGGCAATATGTGGAAAATATAAAACAGTCTAGATGGAAGAATGAAAGGACCTAAAGGATACCTGGGAGATTTTGTGGGTTTTTTGGGTTTGCAATGCTCTTATGGAGATTACTCTGAAACAATGGCTAGCAGGCCAAAATTGTGGCTTTCCTTTTCATTTCTGGTAGATTAAAAATGAAATGACCATACAGAGCAGAGTTACTAACTGATAGCATTCCTAATGGGAATACTGATAACACTTACAGTCCTATATGTTTTGTTTAGTCCCACAACTAAAGGTATCGTTTCAGAAACACAGGTACAACTCCAGTTTAAGCAAATACTTGATAATGTATCTGGAGGCAGAGTAAGGACAAAAGAAGGATCATCTTTAAGTCTGTTGGCAAAAAGGAAAGTTAAAAGATTCTAAGTTGCTAGAAAAAATAATATGCTCTTAATTTTTTCATTAAAGAAGCACTGGTATTTGTAGTAGGCATCTCTACAGCTATAGAAAACATGAGACAAAGCAAAGAGAAGCAAAATGATTTAGAATCAGAAGGCCAAGATAGAACAATATAAGACAGACTAAGTATTTAAAATTTGTAAAAGAATAATATTACACTGATGTGTGTGGTCAGTCACTGTACTAACTCAAGTTAGAAAAAAGTACAGCAGTTGATCTGTTACGAACTTTAGTTGCAATGTAAAGCAGAAGACTTGAAGAAGACTTTTTCTTTTAAGATGTTAGCATCTATGTCCTTGAATACCTTCAGGGAAAAGAGTAGGACTTAGAAAATACTGGCTCTACAGCAGTCACCATTTGTAATTATGAGCTGTTTTCTGAATCTATTAACAATGAAGCCACCTGTTTGCCCAGCATAAATAGCTTAGAATTTCCTGCAAGGAAATTACCTAAAACATCAATGAGGAGTGATATTACATTTTTAGGTCAATATGACTATCATTACTTGGCACTCATCTTTTCTTATTGATATCGTGCTTGGCAGACAGTATCATAGAAGACTAGGAAATGGTTGCTCTGATTTTCTTTTCCTCCATGTTAAATTAGCCTTTTCTATAACAGCAATCATCCTTTCTGCTTGTTTTAGTGTATCCTTGGTATTTTGTTTTTTCTTATCATACGTTGTAAAGAGAACAATGCATGAAGATGCTCTAATGTTGTGATGGTTCCAGAGCAATAGACCATCCGGATCTTGGATGTAAATGTTGTATACCCTTCAAAAGAGTGCAGAATGAACTTCATATCTTCTCTCTGCTATATCTGTGCCTGAATCTGGCACTAGTCAGAAAAGGAAGGGAACGCTCCTGCAGCCCTGTGCCCTCTTTTAGGTGCTCGCGCTTTCTCTGCTTGTGTGGCAAAGACAGCCGAGACGGAAGATGAAACCTTTAGCTTGGAGAGTATGTCTACATTTGGCTAGACTTCAGACTCAATTGCTGGCTTTGCATTTCTGGCATAGAGAGTTTAACAAAATATTGAGTTTATGATTTCTCAGCCTGTTTTGGTAGTTACCACTGCCTTTGAAGCATAGCTCCCTATTATTTGCTTTGTACTTTTAAACTGTATAATTTAAATGTAGAATCTGAAGTTTCATGTACCTCTTCCAGCAACTAACAGGGATATCTGAGACACTACACTACTCCCCTGTGCTTAGCAATAACTTTGGTATGTCAGATGTGATTACAGATGTTGTTGACTTTTTAATGTTGTGTTTACTTCATTTCAGTTCCAAATAAGATAAAAAACATGTTCAGATAGATCTCTTATATCTTCCTAATTCCTGAGTGAGATTTAGTTCTCATCCCCACATTTCAAAGCATTTACATTACATATAGCCTCTTTTTCAATAGCTTTTTTTTTTTCCTAAATTCTGCATGCTGTCATCACCATGTACAAAAATATATTTTATAGGGACTTGGAATATATTTGAGTAAACTATTAACTTCCAGAGTTCTTGGACATTTAAATAGCTTTTTTTAAAAAAAAAAATTATCCTTCAAATTTGAGTCATTGAAAGTTATGTATCAATTTTATTTACTATATGCAAGGCAAAGTTGAAATTAACGTTGGTGTATAAAATGCAAAACATTTAAATAGTTAATGTAAAATGGTGTGATCAGAAGTGTGTTAGAAATTAATGTGCAGACCTTGCAACATAACTGTTTTTTATTCAGTTATAGGTGCCCAGCGCAGGAGAAGTCCCAGTGCCCTTGCCATTGAAGTATTTGAATCACATTTGGGAAGTCATATTTTACAGGTAAAAAAATGGCTTTTCCAACAAAGATCAAAATAACTAGCTAGTCATATTTTTGCCAAAAATTTGAATAGTATTGTTGTCAGCACTTATATTAATGAGATTTTTTTTTTTAAAGCTCATATTTCATTATTTTTAGAAAGTCTGTGGTTAGGAGAATGTTAATGAGAAGGGAGAGCAAGTATTATTTAACTGGATCACAATATTTTGTTGTTTAGACCTGTGCAGTAGGTGTTTGCTCACAGAATGCCTTTTGTGTTTGTATGTATGTGTGCACAAAAAATTATTTTGTGTTGGTGATTTGGTTTGCCTTATGAATCATGTATAGATTTAGGGGCTTTTCCCCCGCTTTGGTTAATGAGCACTACTTTCTTCCCTGATATTGCAGTTGTCACAATTATGTATTACAAATTTGCAACAATTTGAAGAGAGAAAAAGATGAACAGCAGCAATGGTCCTTAGCTATGAGATAAAGGCACATCTGATATTTGTCAAAGAATTTAGTCACACTGTACAAGTAATCATATTCCAGGAAGACTAAATTGAAAAACAGCGACCTGGTGGAAACATTCTTACGCATGTTTTGTTTTGTTGGGGTTGCCACAGCCTTTTGTAGGTTGTGGTAATCGAATGTGGAGCAGTTAAGAACAAAGTGTGATGTGTTTTGTCAGCACACCAAAACCCCAGCACTACAAAAATAAAAAACGTGGTCTTTTCGAAGAGTGGCACTGAATAACTACTCCTATTTAACAATGTACACAACTTCTCCATGCAAATATATTGCTTGGTGTATTGTCTTTTGAGATGTATGAAAGAGGTAAATTAGGATATTATCATGAGAAATATTCCACTTAATTTGAAATGATTGAGAGCTATCTCTCTGTACTACCTCAGCTGTGGCATTCAAAAGCACTATCTGATTTTTCACATCTTTGTAAAGCAACTGAATACAACAAAGATCATTTTAGGAAAACATGAAATTAACTAATAGAATTAATTTCTCTTTTTAACAAAAATAGTGAATGATTTACTTAATTGTATACTCTTCGCAGAGGTCTTGCTCAAGTTTTTTATTCTGTAAGCAAATAATTCTGTTAAAGTTACTATATCCAAGATATCTACAGCAGTACCTACAGTTCTGTGTCCGCATGTTATACAGAAACGCTGTTATGCTGTCTCATAAATGTAGAAAAAAAGAAGAAATAGCAGTTTTGTGATATATCAGTTGAAGTTATTTGTCAGTGTGTTGTTTTGAGTGAGTAAGCATGTGCTATATATCCTAAAAAATACACTTTTTACAATATTAATTATAAGAAATATCACGATAAAACCTAATTGACACTGGTTTATATACATTCCTTAAGTATTGAGTATGAGTCTTTATGAATAAAAACAAAAAAAACTAGGATGCCACTTAGAAATCTACATGGTGTTTGACTATTTCACTTCCAAATTAAAACAACTGGTGATTTTATTACTTACTTAAGCTAGATTCCCCCTTTTTTTTTTTTTTTTTTTTTTTACTTATATGTGATAAGTTAAGGTGTCTTCAGGATCTAACTTTATCATAGTACTAGTGAAAACAAATAAACAAAAAAAACCCAACCTGTATTGCACTTGCACCTATAACTGAGGATTTTCAGTCAAAATTATCATCAGCATTATATTGAATATCTGTTGAGGAGTGGCCTTTTCAGACAGGGTGGTGCTTTCACCAAATTACTTCCATTAATCTCTCAATTGATAATAGAAAGTTCCACTCTGACATTTAAAATAGAATAGACTGTTGATGATGGATAAAGGACAAAATGAATTAATAATGGTGGCAAGTTTATCATGATATGTTAAAATCTTGTCTTTCTTTAGCAGAGTAATCAACACTTGGAAGGAAAGTCTAGGCCGTGCATTCAAATGCACTACTTTTAACAGATCTGAATGAATTTCGAAGTACTGCCTTATGATATTCTAGGTAGAAAGAGAATCTCCAGAAGACACAATGATTTGTAAAACAGCAATCATGTGGTGGGATACTGTTCTAACAAGTTCTAATGTAGTTTGCTGCTCCGAGAAATTATTTTTAAAGCAGTATTGTGATAAGTATTGTTTGCAAGTGAAGTAAACAGCTTTGATTATACCTTGGGAATACCTGTGTTTGATTTCAGAGTCTGCTATCTGAGGAAGTTAATAGTTAGTTCATTTAACCTCTTTTGCTATTAATATTTTGAAGACTGGGTTAAGTGTAAGCTCAGAAATTAAGGAGCCTCTCTAATCCTTCTAATATTTTGATACTTCAAAGTTTATTGACAGACACAGGAGAAGCATAATAGAGTATGTTTAAAAAGAGCGGATATAGTTCATTTGTAGTGATGTTGTAAAAACAGAAATGGTGGTGCATCTTGTGAAATTTATCTTGATTCTACGAGTAAGTAGTGTCAGTTAGTCATGTCAAAAAAATTCTAAGCCACAGGCAATTGCTGTATATCACGCTGAAGAGATTCCCATAGTAGGTTTGAAGGCAAAGACACTATCCCCTATGTTCTTGTGAGGAAAAAAGACACCACAAAACATGATTGCTCAAACCCTATTATATCAGAATCTTCACATCAGGACAAAAACTCTTTTAAATGTTTTCCAAGTAAAACTATCTGAATGATGAACAGTAGAAATGTGTGTAATAAAGAATAAAAATATAGAATGTTAATATGGTGATAAATTCTTTTAAAGATTATTTATTTACCCAACTGTGAGCTTTATTCTACATTCTTCTGAAAAGTGGTGTTATAAGGAAAATGGACTTCAGTAAAGACATCTTCAGGTTTACATTTCTGTATGTATGGTTTATATTTGTTTGTTCAATTAATCTAGCAAAAATATTAGTTCTGGTACCAACTATTCAAACATTTGTCTGCAACTGGTTGTAAAAATTAGCGAGACTATCAGTATTTTTAGGGGCCCTGGATCTTTTTCAGTAACGTCATTGCTATTGAGAAGGTGTGGAAAAGGGTCAGTAACCCCATATTCTTCATATAATCAGGAATGATCAGGAAATGTAGAACTAAATATAGAGAAAAGGGAAAGTTGGTGAATATATTTGCATATGCAAATTAGCTTAATTGATACTGCTTGCCTCTACAGGGATTTTTCATTACAAACTGGAGTGCTACATTGTTCAGCTCATATTGAGTAATTTAGTAACTAATGAGACCAGTTTGCACTAATTTGCATATGATAAATGAGCTTAATTGCAGTAAATAACTTGGAGGCATAATTACTTAATTTTCCTGTGTTGCATGGCTTTTAAGTTCACGTATGAACAACTCAAGATAATTTTGCATATTTAAATTAGTTGCTTTTAAAATTCTTGAACAAAAAAGAACACACCTTACAATTTTAACTGTAAGACAATTAAAAGTAAACTGTACAGTATTTTAAAATAAAATTTAATATTTTTAAAAATATTAAATTTCTTCCTTTAAAAATACCAATACCTTCTTAAAGAATAAATATTTGGAATTAAACACAATGGAATAGTTTTAAAGTCAGAATAGGACAGAACGATGGTATTAGTAATAATAATAGAACTGTGTATCTGAACTGGAGTGGTACACATTTTGTATGTCTGCATACAAGAGTGATAACTTGAATAATTGCATTCTTTGCTTCAGCAGTGCCTATTCAACTGTTAAGAAACTGTAACACTTTCATATGGCTTTATATTACTGTACACAATTACTTAGACACTAGTTGTCTTAAATTGTCTACCTCTACCTAGTTTTGTACAAAGAAATCCTTAAATCGCAGTTATACTGTCAGTGCAACAGAGATGGTTCTTTTTTTCTCTGGTTTTTTTTTTTGGTAGACATGGTCAATGGTGAGCACTGTCCTGAGCAACTATTGTGATGGAGATTTCTACTATGAGTTTAAAAAACAGACAAACAAACAAACAAAAAACACCTCAAAATCAAAATAAATGAAAGATCTAATTTCATTTCTACTTTGTCCTTATAGTTGTTGGCCAGCTACTTGCCTGTTATATACTTTTGGTAGAATTGAACTACTGAACTAGACAGAGAAAAAAAGCTCAAACACCCAATTACCAATCGCATAAACAGTTCAGTCCTATGGCGAGATCTGTTGTGCATCCGTGATTCACAAGTGGATGAGAATCACCGAATTCTCCATCTGTTCCATAAAAGGGCCCACTTACTTTTCTAGAAGCTTTTCCTACGCCTCGTTGAACATTGTCTTGGAAATTTTATGAGACTCGCATTTCCCTTTTATTTTATATTGTACCTTTTTCTCCCATAAGAAAGTATTTTGTGATGAACAAAGGTCTTTGTAATTGCAGTATCAGATTCAATGAAGGGAGAAGAAGTCAGGTTCCTATTAAGATCAAAGAAAATACAGTCTCTGCACAAACTTTCTGACCCTGGAGGCTGTGTTCTTCGTCACCTTGAGTCAAGAGCAAAAAGATACAAGCAACTTAGTGTGGATGGAGCAGTCCACAATTCAGAGATGCTACCTGTAGTGGATGTGCAGTTGTGTCATTTGTAGTATGCACAAGGACTTTAAGTCCCTCTTCGCTTCCCAGCAGCCTCTGTATCAGCACGGACTTGGTCATGTAATGTAGTCCTAGAATGGGAGTGGAATTTGTGTTACTTGGAAGCTATATATAGCCAAAATGCTGCAGTTTGGCTTTACTCCATGCAGTGGTCCCAGTGGTCCTACACTTTCCATGAATGAAAGACTGATATTCTGAAAACCTACTTCATATTCTTTACACTCTGCTGGAAGCCTCAGCTTGTGGATGGAACTTTATGGAGATTTAATTGTGCCTTTACCTCCATCCTGTAGAGGAGCCACAGGTTATTAGGCCCATTGATGTTATTCCAGCTTTTCTGTATTTAAAGTCAACAAACAAACCTCCCACAGCCTATGGATGTAAGAAGCCTGATGAATTGCTGGTATTGTAAACAATTGAAAGATGTCTTTCGTTCTAATAGTGTTCTATTTTTTAATGACTTTTCTTTTATTAATGTATGCAGCACTGTAATAATAAGAGTAACATAAAACTGTAAAAATATATCCTGTATTTCAACATAGCATACTACTGTTCTTCAGAATGGGTCACTCATTAATTGTGAGGTAAATGTGTGTGATGAATGCAACATCTCTGGTTTCTAGTGAGTCATTCCAGGTGATGCCACTACCATCTAGAGTAGCTTAGACTGCATCTGGGTCACCAGGATTTTTTTTCTGGAGGATGTCTGATAAGCTCATGTTTCCTAGGGAAAAAGAAAAATTAGTAACAGTCTCTTCACGCCAAGCGAGCACTCAAATAGTTAGTCTTCTGTTTGCAGGTAGCTACTGCCCCATCTGCCTGCACTCCTGAACTACAAGAAAATTGTGTCTATAATTGCATTGTAGAAACAAGTATTGTTAATATCACAATAGTTACCAAAAAAAAAAATCCCATATTTAACTAGAAAAATTGGAAGTTGTTATGAAAATGGTTCTACATTCTTCTCAAGTTAATGCTGCTTTATCATCTTAATAGGACAATGGTATTCTGTCAAGTTTGGCATATGTGGAAAGTGGGAAGAATTCACTGAACAATTTCTCCATAGAACTGGAAAGCAGCTCTGCAATGAATGGCCTGAGAGTCCTGGTGAACAAGTTAACCATGAGTCAGCCATGTGCCTTTGTGGCCAAGGCCAATGGTATCCTGGGGTGCATTAGGAAAAGTGTGACCAGCAGGTCGAAGGAGGTTATCCTCCCCCTCTACTCTGCCCTGGTGAGGTCATGTCTGGAGCAGTGTGCCAAATTCTGAGCTCCCCAGTTCAAACAAGACAACGAATTACTGGGGAGAGTCCAGCAGGGAGCATCTTTCTTACGAGGAAAGACTCAGAGACCTGGGTCTGTTCAGGCTGGAGAAGGCTGAGAGAGGATCTTATTTATGCTTATAAATATCTTAAGGGTGTTTGTCAACAGGCTGGGTCCGGACTCCTTTCAGTGATGTCCAACGATAGGATGAGGGGCAACAGACACAAACTGAAACATAGGAGGTTGCATGTGAGTATGAGAAACTCTTTACCTGGAGGGTGACGGAGCACTGGAACAGGCTGCCCACAGAGGCTGTGGAGTCTCCTTCTCTGGAGACATTCAAAACCTGCCTGGACACATTCCTGTGTGATCTACTCTGGGTGAACCTAGTTTAGCAGTTGAGTTTCACTGGACGATTTCCAGAGGTCCCTTCCAACCCCAACCATTCTGTAATTCCGTATGATTTAGTCATGTTTGGAAGATGTTGGTATTTACCTATAAGAACTAGATTAGAATATAACAAAACAGTGACACTATTCATTTCTTCTAAAAACATCTTGCTGGAGAGCATGCAGGTGAAGTTTCCCTACGTTGTAAATATGCACGTTCAGCAGACAACCAGTTTAGATCGTGCAAAACCTGTGAATCTTTTGTGTCAAGGCAGAGTAGAGGTTAGTGAACAGATTAAGTTATTTACATTTTTGCAGTAATGAACAATTGTAGATGAAGGTACAAGAGTTGCACACAATTGACAGGGTTATGGAGAAACAGAAGTTTCTCCTGTAGTGAAAACAGGTACTAATACTTTGCACTTTAAGCACACTGTGAGGAATTAAAATAGGCCAAACAATATGGATAATCATAATTGACCACGGCATAAATATAATTGAACAAGAAAATACATGGCTCAAAAATTTCTCTTCCCCCACAAATGTTTGAGTATTTTAAAACTTTGGGGTGTTTTAATTAGATAGAAATAGTAGAGAAACAAGTACAAGTTGACAGTAAGTTTAGAAGTAGTTCTGTGGCTGGCTAGGCTATAGCTGAGTGGAAATCTTTTTTTTTTTTTCCAATATTTGAATTATTACAGGGAGCCCCATCTGACAAGAAAGTGAAAAAAGAAAGTGGGAAAATAGACAGGAAAGTGTTGGAGTGCTATAAAATATTAGTGAGAAGACTTATCTTCTCATTTGCTATTTTCAGAAGCTCTGAGTATTACATAATGAGGTTATCTCTGCATAACACTATTCAACATAGAAATAGTGACACGAGACTAAAGGTGAGGAAGCAGCCCATGAGAGTACTGATGGAGGGTTTTTCCAGGCTGCAATAGGTGTAAGCAGAAAAGACTTCTACTTACCTGGAGATTTCTGAACGGCTGTTGCTAATGATGATGTCAGTGATACGTTTTGTGAGGATGAAGGACACTACTCAACTGCTGACAGACTGCATTGGGTTTAAAGGGATAGACTACCAGCTGACCTCTGTTAGCACGTGTCAAATGCCTGCAAAAAAGAGGAAAATGTGAAAAAGCCAACAAAACTGAGGATATGTTGGAGAGTATAGATCTGTGCTGTCTGGAAGTAAAGATTTTTGGGATGAAGTACAGGTTAAGTTATGAATCAGTAGCCAAAAATAAAGTGGCAGTAAAGAGAGGAATTAAGAGGAAATAGTTGTTACATATCAAACCATGCAGCAAAGTGATCCTAAGCGTTCTCTTGGCAGTGAGGAGCTGTGCGTAACACACTGAGACAAAATGAGGACATGACAAATCAGAACTGAAGGTTTGGAGATCATATAAACCTCTATGAAGGAATGATTTCTCTAAGACACACATGTAGACTTTGTGTATTTACTGTTAAATCTGAACTTCAATTTTATCGTACAGTCAGTACAGTTTTCGTCCTGAGATTGACATCCAGAGCATTCAGGTTCAAAACCAAAGGGGGCACCAGTTGCTCTCAACAAAGTGCAAACCAGAAATTTAATACAATAAGGGAGAAAAATAGATAATCTACATCTCTTTCCAAAATCAAAAGTGCTCTGTTTGCAACCGTGTTTTATCTAGAAAAACTGACAGTTGTATAAAGTTTAAATTAGTAATTCAGAAACAGTGAGATAACAATAATAAATTGGATGCTGTAATGCCTTAGTATAAACAGAACAAAAATGGTGGATTTATGAAGTAACAAATGGTATTATATGCACAGAGGGCAAGTACAACCTTCTAAAAAAAAGACAATTTAGAAGTGGACGGGACCGAGGAAAATAATCTGGATTATTTTAAGTAAGTTAAATTAGGAACAAAATCTTTAAAAAATTGAACAAGGCAGGAGAATGTCAGGATAATAAGTGTTATATTGAGAAAAAGATAGAAAGACACCAGTCTACTTGGAAACAGTAATTTGGGGTGACATGAAATGTCCAGTTATTAACTGCTCAAACACCTCACCCAAACACAGTTTAACAGCAGGGAAACAGTGTAAAAGCTGATATGTTGTGAAAAGAGCCATAGGACTCTGAGAAGAAAAGATTAGCATCTTGCTTTGCAGTGTGCCTTTCCAGGGATAAGACATCTCCAGTAGCAGTTTCCTCTTTATGAATTAAGGATAGATGCTATTTCATCTTTCTGCAGCTAAATATATAATCTGCATAGGAATCTGTTCGAGTTTGATCACCAGACTCTCCTCAAGTACGCTGTAGATTGATAGTCTTTTTAGAAGATCATCCATTCTCTTGTAATAAAAGGGTAAATTCTTATACCTGATGTTAATTTATTTAGAACTTTACAAATCTCATCATGCATTTTATACTAGTGTAAGTGATTCAAAGTAATGGTATGTATTTGAAGCTGAAAGCAGGCAGAAAAAAACGCTCTAATAGGAATTTTAATATTGTGGACCTCTATTCGCTGTTGGATGTTCTTTTGCACTTTTAACGTGTAAGTGCCACTGAATGCTATGACATGGCTCTGGTTTTACACCAGTTTAAATTACAACAGAGGTTTGCCTGATACATGGCACATCTCTAAAAAGGCCTAGGAACAAAGGCTACATTGGAATCTGAAAAGGTTAAAGGAGTTGCACAGACCGCACTGTTACAAGGGACATCTCAGGTCCATTAGCTGGAACATAGAGCAAGAGGGTTTCCTGGGTTCAGCAGACTCAAAAGGTGCTAATTTGCATCTTCCAATGTGTCCCAGTCACAGTAAGTGTGTCAGCTTGACTTCATGAGGGCAGGGCTTTCAATCTGGAGTTATGGCAAAGGTACAGCGTCCAAGCCATTGCTGCCCCCGGGGTTATATGCTGTGAAAGGAGACTGAGTGCGGGGTGGGAAATAGCAAATTGTTTTGCAATCGGGGCTTGAAGCAGTGCACTTACACCTGCATTTTATATGGCAGCTATATATAAAAGCGTGCAGTTTCATTTAATAAAGAAATATTTGATCTGAGGGGGACACAGCATACTGTAGTGTGTCATTTACTTCCTGAGAAAGTATTTGAAGAAAATGACATATCTCAGCACTGTTTGTTGACTGTTTTGTTGTTACCTGCTGAGCATTGTCATTTCCATAGTCAGTGGGCTGTATTGAATCAGACAGAGGGAATAGGTCATTAAATGAAATAGTCAACTTTCTGCAGTTGTAGATGCTGAAGAGGAATTTTTCTTCAGATACATCAACAAAACTCTGTTTAATGGAGTCTACATTCAGTTATGATTTGGGGTTTAGCCCTGGTTTGCTCTGACGGTGCCCTGAAAAGCATAGACAGCATAAACTAATGTGTGGGTTTGCCAGAAAGAATTATACCTTCTATAGTGTTTATAAAGACATAGGTGAGGACAATAAGTGTCCTGGTTTCAGAATGCCTTGTTTCTCTCTTTTTCAATCACAGGATTCATCAAGAAAGGGAAAAGGATGTTGATTTTATATAAATAATAATAAAAAAAAAAATGGGCAAAAGTGTATTTTGTGGCCGTGCTGTTCAGGTTAACAGTGATATTTTTCTTTTCTTTCTTGAAAACATCAGTGACAGTTTCAGAGATCACTGTATTCCTCCTTTCAGGTCTTCTGTAAACAAAAAACACTAGAAATAGGCTTAATTATCCTTTATACACCTCTGCAAAGGAAATGAAGGGCAGCACTATGTGCCCTCTTTTTCCACAGGAGCTGGCAAAGGGTAATGTTAGAGTGTTCATACACAGAACCCTTAAATGGAGCATGGACAGCTGAAATTCATGTGATGCTTTTGTTTAAGTCTACTTTTAACTCTGAGTTACTTCTTTATATCAGCTATTTGCTAGTCACTTTTTCATACTTCTTTTTTTCGACTGTGAGGTCTAACTAAATAGAAAAATTAAATATTGACATGGAAGCTGTGTGTTTAGCCTTCCCCACTGCTATAGAAGCTGAAGCCCCAGATGCAGTTCTGTGTCCCCTAGATTTTACTTGGAAAGTGCTAGCACCTTTGCACAGACTTTAAAGCACATAGTGTTTAAGGGAATACAAATATCATTGAAATAAATGAGCCAGGCTTGTAGAGTACACTCAGTTCTGAAGTATATTTTCTCGAAAGTTGATTAAAAATGGTTGTTTCCATTAGTTGCTGTTGAAATGTCACTGTATTAGAATTTCTACCTGTACAGAAAATAAAAAGGTAGTATGGAAACAAATGACAACATTTCCAGAAGTGAGGTAATTGTGTATAATCACATTGTATCACATTTTCTTTGGGAGACATTTAATAGGGTCACATAAGATGCAAATCAATGCTGAATTCTGTTTATGCAAAGTACCTAGCCAATGAATTGTTTTCTTCTTTCACAGTTTTTCCATTTTAAGAAGAATAATATTTATATGTACCATTTTACATTATTGTAAGACTATAGCTCATTGACAGTGTCTGATTCAGTTCAGGTTTAACAAATCGTAAATTCTTTCCTAAATATTATAGGTAGTGATTTAAAGTGCGTATCATTGCTTTACTTTGTACATAGTATTTATAATTCTGTTATTCACTTCAATGTATCTTGTGTTCTACATAAAGCTTTTAATCTTTATGCTTCATTAATGGTTTTTCTAGCACAGAGGTGGTGGACTTTCTGCCTTTAATGCAAACTTTAAGGGGGAAAAAAAAAATCCATGATGGGTGTGTGTCTGTGTCTAGAGTTCAGAAGTCCTCACATTTCAAGAGGGGCCTACAGCAGAGAACAGGAACTGCTTCTCCAAGTCACCATTATGGAGAACATCTTCTTTGCTGTCGCAGCTGTCTCCTAGGCCATTGATAAAATCACTTGATTTACTTTAAAAAAAAAAAAAATCAGGTGACAGTTTTTGGGTTTGTTTTTTGTTTTGTATTGGGGGTTTTTTGTTTGTTTGTTTTCCTCTTAACTGTATGCAGTATAGAAAGTGGGAAGATTTATTTATATAAACTACTCTGTCAGCAGAGAATTCCGGAAATAAAAAGCCCTCTGCTAACTCTGAGTATGCAAAGTATGGAACTTTAAATAATGTCATTGAAAGACTGTACTTCTGAGTTTGGTATATCTGTTTTTTATTTTTTGGGGGTTTGTTTGGTGTGCTGGTGGTGGTTTTAATTTTTTCATTTACATGTCTTAAACAGTAATGATCAAAGCAGATTTTTTTAACCTTTACAGATAGAATATGATCCTTCCTTTGAAGGAATAGGATAAGCTATTATTCTAGACATAAATAACAGTTATCAAAATGTATATTAGTAAGTAGGAAACAATTCAAATTTTCAAGGATACGATGTTGTATTGGTATATAAAAAAACACCCAAACAATTCTTGTTTGGTTGTTTTTTTTTTTTAATTATTATTATAAACAGAAGCTAATTGTCCTAAAAATTAAATTATTTTCCATGTTTTTATGTGCCTAATTTCTTGCAAGTAGCCATTTTTGTGTTGCAGTTGGCACACCAAAATAGATATTTTCAGTGGAACACCTATTTGTAGGCTTGTACAGCTGTTCCTGTGAAACATGAAACCTGTATGTCTGCTGGCAGGCAGAAGGTGCTCCACCTTCCTGTAGAAGGGCTGCTCTTGGCACTGGTGTTGGCATTGATGGCCTTATAGGGATTCTTATGTGTCTGCATAGGCCCCCACACATTTGCATTTTAGGATGCAGTAGACCCTGTTAGGCTGGGCATGTGCTGTGGGAGAGGAAGGGGATCACTTCATGTCTAGCCCTTGCGCATTTAGGCTACTGACTTTTTTACCGTCCCCCACATTTCTAGTGTTTGCCAATGGCTAATGAGCGGCACTTGGCATTAATTCTACAAAAGTTTCCCCAACTCCCAAACAGATTATTCCTGATGAGAGTATGAATTACTGACATGTAGGAGGCTTGGCAGAATGTGGCTGTAGCTGCTATTGCCGAGTCTGGGAGTGTGAATACCCTTAAGCCTTGCTCTAGAATGATGTTCAATAACCTTCTTCATGGAGAAGCTGTGATTTTGGGAGACTCTGAATGTGAACTGAAAATGGCCTTTCCTGTTTCTTACCTGAGGAAATGGATAACATTTCTCAATTTATGGGTATTATCAAGCTTTGCTCCCAAGTATTAGGGTATTGTTGCATTCTCAAGTCAAAGGGAAAAAACTCATACTTTTTCAAAACAACTAAGGAAAAACAGTTGCAACAGCAGACCAGAGCATTTTACTTAAAAAGCATTTTATTTTGCTCAGTGTTAAGAATATGCCTGTCAAGGATGACACATGCAAATTTCTAAGTTGTCAATGGTATATTGGCAAATTCTTGCACCATTTTTTTTTTCTAACCGTATAGAGCTTTTTAATGTGCTGTGTTTTTTCTCTTTGTAAAAATGTCTTTGTGGTGTCATCCAAATCTTACACTTGCAATTCCTTGCAGTATATCTAGCATTAAATTTTGTTTAGGATTAAAAAGTAATGGATGGTATCAGCACAGCTCCTTAGCCACTAGACAGGGAATGAACATTTACACATTTTACAGGTTCGCTGCACCTGCAAGATTTCATCATCTGTGCCTGAATCACCAGGAACAGTAGAAACACTGGAATTAGATGTGTAGTGGCATATGAAAGTATTAAGGGGTGCATACAATGGTCAGATAGTACTCCTTAATAGAGAGGAACTACTCATTAATCCAAGAAACATGACTACAGGACAGCAGCAGGCTGACCCGCAGCAGACAGAAAATCGGGTTTATCAGCAAAGCAGCAGTAGAGCCAGAGAAAGAAAGCTGACATCCAGATGCCAGTGATATGGGCATCCTACCCACACCTGGGCATATGGGACCTGCAGCTGTCAGTGTTACGCCAGCAGTTGGCTCCCAACCTTGAGCAGATTCTGTATTCCTGATGAGTGAGGGATCCCAGCCAGCACAGTCACTGCATGGATAAGCCAAGTCTTCTGAAGCAGTGCTGTTGTGTTTGAAAGGCCAATTTAGGTCGAAAAATGTCCTGTAAGATTGCATAGGGACTCTTCCCACTCATGGCAAGATTGTGATGCCTGAGGTTTTTTCTTCTTATGCAGAAGTATAAAAAGCAGCAACACAGTAAGGAAATGACAGCACTTTTTAAATGCCAAAAGAGAGTCCACCTGAAAGGACTGGAACTTACAAGTGTTTCTTCTAATGTGGAAAAGAATCTTCATTAATATTTGCTTATTCATTTCTCTGAGAGAGTTGGTGTGGGTTCCTAAGTCATCTGTGATCACCAGAAACCCTGAAATAACTTCTCTTTGATAAAGGAGTTCTCTTCCTATATAGCCCCCGTTTCAAAACCCTCTGAAGGCTGAATCCATTCGTGCCACACAGAGCAATGTCAGAGAATGAGAAAATCCTGTGCCAGACATTGAGGGCTTCTACCTCCCCACTCCCTCAATACTTTCTCCATCAGCAAAATACTTTTCACTTGTATAAGCTAATGGGAGAACTGCCTTTCAAAAAGTTTGAATGAATGCTCGGCACCAGGAAGCATCAAGGACACTATAGGACTGAGAAACTTGGCACGTTTGCCTCCTTTACAGGATGAAGGTGTAAAAGAACTTGAAAAGGAAGCTTAAACCATCTTTAATTGCCTGTAATCTCCTTCAGAGGTAGCTGTATGCATCAGTGGAACATTTACTTCTTACCTGACTTAGGTCCTTAAACTAAATTCACTGTAAGCATTAATTGCCAGAGTTGAATTTACCCTTGAATAAACTAGATAGATATTTCTTCAGAGAGAGAGAGGAGTGGACTGTGAACATGAACACATGCTACTTTCGTCAGCTCTCCTCCAGAACTTTGCTTGTATGTTTTTATTTTGAATACTTCTGGTCAGCTTTTTCTAATATAAATCTTGTGTGGTATATAGGGATTACTGGGAGCTGATCTTAAAAGTTTGGAGGGCTGCAGAAGTCCCCACTGTTCTGAAAGAGAGTAGTACTGGAAGGATTCCTGACAGTGCAGCTTGTGCTTCATAGTCCTTTAAATAAAAATGGCAATCGTTTAAATTAAGTAGCCAATAATTATTAATTCATTTAGCTAGTACTATAAAAATATTAGTAATTTGGAACTAATATGGCTCAACATGCATCTACCTTGGGGATTTCATTGTATTTTAGCAATTATGTACTTTTATTTTAAAGTGTTATTAACAACAACAACAATAATACGTCTCTTAGAGGTGTGATTTTATGAAGTGTGTTTTTAATTTTAACCAGTGCTTATATTGATTGGCAGAAGGGAGGCTGGGTTTGCTTTAAAAGGGAAATGCTTTAAAATTAAAAAAAAAAAAAAAATCAGGAATATAAGAGGAAAATAAGATACAATGCACACTTTTTACTATTTTAGGCAATAAGATGCAGGGAAGTTATGTCTTTATAAACTTTCTCTTGAGGTAAAATAGGACATAAAATTAAAAACAGAAACAAAAATGTTCTCTGCTTAGTTTGCTTTTTCTGTACAATAATAGCTCCTTTGTATTTATTTTAGTTTGTCATTAATATGTCTAGTACTTTTAATATTAGTTATTTGATTGTCCTGCTGTGATTTGTGACATACAATTTTAGAGATCTTGCACGTTTGTCACCGTAATCTGATTTCTTATAAAACATTTTATGCATTACGAAACAAATAAGCACACAATATCAGAAAAGAAAATAAAACAATGGAGGTAATTCCCTAGAAGATCTCATGTTGGAAAGTACTGAAACCCCTAAAAAATGTTCTACATTAATGAAACTGCACAACCAGCAAAATAATAAACTTTATTCATTCCTGATTTTTCCTACTACAGACAAATTGTATCTTTTCTGGCAAGAACACTTCATTTAAACCAAACCACCTATATGATTTTTGGGGTATGCAAAAGGCTAACTTTAAAAACAGAAGGCATTTCACAACTATGAAATAAAGCTTTTGTTGTGAATTGCCCATTAGAGTAAGTTTTCTCTCTTTTGTGACTATAGCAGAAGCACAGAAATTAACCCCGTCTACAACTGGATTTTGTCAGTGTCCCCCACATATTAGCACATCAAAAGAACTCAAACTAACATGAATTTTATGAGAATAATTTAGGGGAAGGGGGAGTTAATGTAGCAGCCAGTATATTGAGAAATTACTATTTTCTTTAAAAATGTAAGTGATTTTTTTTAATGATTTTTCAAGTGCTTGGTGTTTTATTCCTTTTACCTGATGTATTCTACAGGCACCTCAAGGAAAGGCAGACCTGAATGCCTGTGTGGTTCATTCTGTGCTGTTGGGATGAAGGTTAAGATGTGAATCTTCTTGTTTGTCACTGTTCAAAATAGGGATATTAACATAAGAGCAGCAGTGAATGACAATGCAAACAGTATTAAGAGCAGATTGAGATAATTGGTAGGGATACAGAAATTTCTATATGGCCATCCTGTCCACAGGAAAAAAAAAGATATGGCTATGGAATTCAGCAGACATGGAAGATGGCCACATAAAGATATAAGCATTCCTTTAGGACCAAAATTGCAAAGTTTGTGATCCATTTGTGCAACCTCCTCAGCACCATTCATACTAAAAAAGATCCTGAAGTGGAATAATAAGCAAACCATGTGGCAGTGTTCTGATTTTGCTGTCTTTTTCCCTAAATATTGTGTATTTTGAATATTGCTGCAGAGCTAAACCTTTAGGTCATATGTGATAAATTTCTAGCTAATCATCTGAAGTCAAATTCCTCCATGAAGTTTATGCTACCGGGGCCACAGGATGTAGTTAATGGTGTTTAAAAATTCAGTCCAAATAAAAGACGAGAACACCTATCACAGGAAGTTAATGTAGTGTGGAAAACACCGAATACACAGATTTTCTACAAATTACTGCTGGTTTTGCAGTACCATACAATGACCAAAAATCTTGTACTGCACAGGCTAGTAGAATGAAAGTCAGAGTAACTGAGAAACAAGTCCAGATACGTTTCTATTTGAAATAAAAACCCTATAATGATTACAAAATCCACAATGACAATTCCACTTAATTTTGAGAAGAAATTTCTTCTCAGTAAGGGTGACAGAACACTGGAACAGGCTGCCCAGGGAGGTTGTTGAGTTTCCTTCTCTGGAGACATTCAGAACCCGCCTGTACATGTTCCTGTGCGACCTCACCTAGGCGTTCCTGCTCCAGCAGGGGGATTGGACTAGATGATCTTCTGAGGTCCCTTCCAATCCCAAACATACTGTGATACTGTAATTTAATGGGTTTTATTTCAGTTGTTCACATGCACATAGCTGAATTTTTAGTCTGAAAGTGAGAACAGTTTTTCACTTGCATAAGAGAGTAGAAAGGATGAAATTCAGAGCATATTTTGAGCCAGACCTTTTCAGGATATGGAGCTGACTGAATATACGAAAATGCATTTCAGTGTTTAGCTGAAATTTCAGAAGCGCTATGTTATTTCTTTGAAATAGCAGAAGTTCTCAAATATTAAAAACCAGTACCCCTCAACTCAAACTTTGTGTCTTACAGGCTTTGTTTTGTTAGAAATATATGAGCTGGAGTATGTCCTGAAACCTTCTGCTGAAATTTATTACAGCATCTAAATGGAAGTTTACTTCTCTAACTTTTAATGCTTTCTTAAGAAGCAAGAAATGTTGTCCACTCTGTGGAGCTCACAAATTCAGTCCTGCGGTAATTCGGTCCTGTGGCTCCTCTCACTCTTTTTAAAAACTGTTTAATCCACTGACTCTAGTGGATAGTCCTGATTAATATCGCTGTTAATGAACCAGAGCTGAAAACTTTGCACTCCTGAGAGCACATATTGTCTGTCTGGCCAATTGATTATAATAAACTTGTTTGGAATAGTGTTCTGTGCTTCAGTTCAACCCTACTTTTAAGTTTATACTTAAAAGAAAAGGTGTTTAAATGATTCTCTTAGTAGGTACATGTAAGCATTAAAAAAAAAAAAATCGTAAGAATTGTTAAAGAAATAGTATCCAGGACTGAATGCCATGAGCTGCTGAGGGGAAATGAATGAATATATTCTAGTATTGCTGAGGCTTTTGCAGAAAAGCATTACAGCTTTCATTATAGGTAGAAAGATTTGCTCCTTCAAATGAAGTACCTCTTTTAAGAACAAGATTATTAGTAGTTCCCTGTCAATATAACAAAATCATTCATCAAGATTTGTTTATTTGAAGATAATTTCCTTGTTTTATTTTATGCAAGCATATATTATCCTGATTTCTGCTTTCAAGGAGAGACTTATTTACTGTTCAACTCTTTTTTCCTCTCTAGTTTTTGTTAATGTTTTATTTTGACTTCTGGTCATGTGATAATCTTATCTTATGCAACTATTGAGCCATTTGAGATAGGATGTTTTCTAATTACACCAGCTAAACACTTCTAGACTGATCTGACTTGAAAAATACCTGCCTGTTGTCATCACTAGGCTTTTTTTTTTGTTATTGATAAAGAAGCAATATCATTACCTAATGAGGTTTCTAACACAGCTTTCTGATACCATTCCCCTCCTATTGCTTTCTTCAGATAGCTTTGCAAATCTAGAAAATATCTCAGCAAAGAAAATTTCCTTGACAGTGGAATTATTTTGGGTGTTTTTAATATTGATTTAGTAATTTTTCCCTGCTTCTGTGATTTGAAATCTGGAATATCTTAACCTGGCGTATATAAATAATGATACTATTTGAAAAGATGGTTTAAATGTTTAAGTTTGGTTGCTGTCTTTCTCAAATAACTTTAGCTGTTCACATATTTCTTAGGTCACTAACATATAAAAAGCCTAAAATACATTCTTAATTCAGTAATCACTTGCTTTAAAGTCCTTTGCTGGAATCTAGCCTTACCTTTTAGAAGATAACTATGAAAAGAATGAAATCCAAAGTGTCCTCTAATGTAGAATTTCTCCAGGTAATCATTCATCTACTGAAAATATCATGACTGCTAGTATCAAGGGGAGAAGGAATATAATGTATTCATCAAGAACAATTGTGTCTCTATTGCCTAGACTGTCAGGTCAAGATCTCTTGTAAGAACTTTACATTAATACTTGTTTTCTTCCAGTTTTCTTCTTATCCAGCTTCAGGGTTAAGTTCTGGAACCAAATACCACCAGCCTTCTTCAAGATCTTCTCTTAATCAAAAGTGCCTTGTGTCCTATTAGAAACTTTCCTAACATAATTTCTAAAAATAATGTTTCATATGAATATTGGCAACTTTCTCTGCAAGAAAGACACCTAGCTGCAACTCTTTATAATTTGGTTGAAACTATGAAACTTCTGCAGTTCCAGTGGTTTGTTGCCATGGCGTTCTTCTTTGTGTTACTGCCTGCAACCGAACTATGATGCATTGATGGATTATTTTAATTCAGACTGTCCATGGTGTAAATGATTGCTTTAGTGAAGGAAGGAATATTATTAAACACAACTTAATACTTAAGAGAGCCATTCTTCACAAAACATTTACAATATTTTTAATATATTTCAGGATTTTGAAAAAACAGTATATTTTCCTAGGGGAAAGGAGATGTCTTTCTAACAACCCTGAGATATTTATCCATATGACTTAAAATATTGTTAAAATATATTATGATACAGTGAATATTAACTTTAAGCCTCTTTTACAATGCTAGTACTACAAAAAGTAGTTCCTTCGGGTAAGAAAAGGTAAATCACACTAAATCATAGTATTAAACTTGCAAAATTAAACAAACAAGATTGGCAAAAGCTTCCTGGTAAAATGCATAGACCGAAGTCCTTCATATCTGGGAAGAATCACTGCTTGTTTTATAACAAGCAGTTGCCAACTTACTGCATGAACAATTTTAGCCGTGGTTGCTAAAGGTGTCTTATATAGGTACACCTATAGTTAGAATAATTTCTGTGCAGTTACTGCTTGTGTCTTCCTTCTCTAGAAACTCAGATCTTTTCTTGATCCAGAATCATGATTGTAAATCTGCATTACATGCAGCTCTGTCCCATTGAAATATACAGCAACAGTCGTTATTTAGATTTGAACTGAGAGACAATTTTCTTCATGCAAACTAAATATTTTTTTTTTGTAATGTTGAATTGTATTGTTCATTCAGGTTGGCAGTCAGATCTAGACTATTTACGTAAATGCATTATATTCTGTCAGATATCGATTTTTGGTGAATTTAGGGTATCTCAGTCACCTTTGTGAGCTGACAAGAATACTGGCCAGGCATTCCTGAGGCTCAAAAATTTGACCTGTGGGACTTGAACTAAAAGACTTGGTTCTAGGAGCTAGTTCTGGTTACCGGGGTGAGAAAGCAAGTCATACTGTATTACCTTCTGAGAAGAAATTCTGACTGGGTTTTTACAAACAGTTCCACAATACTTTCTAAAGATGTGATGTCTTGCTTTCATTACCAATTATGTCTTCAAGGGGAGAACTGCAGTAGAAAAATAAAATCTACAAAGTCTGTTTAGTCTTCATGACTAAGTTTGGTGAGAATCAGTTACAGTCTTTAAGGATAATTAAAATCAGTGTGGGAGGGGGGCTGAAGGGGAAGAGTTTTCCACCAATTTTTTAGGCCAGGAAGTAGGTTACATGGGATTAATTAGACATCACTTTTTTTTTTTTACCTTTTTTTTTTTTTTTTTAATGTGAACCACAATCAGATGTAATGATAGTCCTTATCTGTCTACATCATGAAGTTTTTCCATTTCTGCTTTTAAAACCTTGCTTTTTTGGAATCCCGTTGAGATCAGTCCAGTTTCTTTAGCATCTATGAAAGATCATTAAGCAGTAATAGAGATTTGAAAAATGTGATTAAGCTCATATGAGACCATCAGTGAACTAGTTTGGGCTCATTCAGATACAACGGATGCAAAGGACAGTCCCAGAAACACAGCTGGCAGTTAAAGATTTTGCAAACATAGACTGGCTTATTTTGTTTGGCAGGAAAAACTACTGAGGTTTGGAAATACAGAAATACAGAACTGCTTTTTTTTGCTCCATACTGTTTGCCAGACCTGTTCCAGGAATATCATATGGTTGTGAAGCATGAGACTTATAGTGTTAGTGGTATGTTTTCAGGTGAAAGAACATAGCGTTACATGCTGACAGCAATCTGGTCTACGTGTGGTAATAAGGAGAAATGTTTCTGCTTCTCTCTCTCCCTCTCAATAACCGTCCTCATGGGCTTTGCAAAAAACTCTCACTCCTATTTTGTGTTGTACACCTATCTGGCTGTTGTCTTCACAGTGCATTTGGTGTCAGCCCTAATTCCTTTACCCTTTACCCAGAGGAAATAATTCTCCAGTGTTTCCTAGTGGGAGAAAAGACATCTTAAGCTTTGTCCCAGTGAATGGAGACAGTCTGCACATTTCACATATCATCTTTCTGTACTTCTCCCCCTCCCCCCAAAAGGTGTCATGTTAGTTTATTAGAACCTGGGAAAGAGATTCTTACTAGTTTCGCCATGTCAACCTTGAGTGGAAAAGATCATTTTCTGCTTTTTCTGATTAATGAAACAAATATTGTAATTAACATTTGGGCCAGTTAGTTACCTACAATTATAGTTAATGCAATGTAGACATGATAGTGTGAGTGGTGCAACAGACTTATGGTGATTTATGTCACTTGTGATTCTGACCTTTAAGCCGTTTGTGACTTTTGTTAACCTGTTGGGCACATCAGGATGACAAAGCTAAGTCCATTCCAACAGACTGTATTTTGCACACCATTTTTTCATAACAGGTATCGAATTAATACTTTTCAATCTCAGTTTACAGATGTTTATTTACTCATGTAACAGACTGAAATTGCGTTATTTTGGGGGGATTAGAGTTGAATTATTGTGGACTAGACTGTTATACATGGCACAAAAAGGGACCCTTGCCTATGCAGTAGCATTGTTGGGGCCCTGAGGCTGTTGGCTCAGCTCATGATGTATTGTTCTGCTGCTGTTTCAGCTCTCCCAGGGGATTGCTGGTCCTACTATAAGGTCAGGAGTTAACTACTTGTATTTTAGCAGTGTACTGATATCAATACGGCTCCTATGGAAACCTTACTTGACGTCATTTTCGGATCTTTGCCACTGTAGCCAAGCTTTAGTAAAAGTCAATAAGAACATTAGATTGTTGTCTGTATTATTACTTGCCACTTCCTGCCAGCAATCTACCAATTCATTAGCAGAGAGTTTTGGAAATCTCACTTGATTATTTATGCAGTCAATAGCAAGGCTTGTCTGCATTCATAATTGTTTGATTTTATGGCCTCTTCTTTAAACAAACATTGTCTATGGTAATGCGATGCCCTGATGGATGGGAAAGGTTTTGTCTGTGAATATCATTTAGATAATTAAAAATGACAGATGAAATCGCCTGCTGTCTTGACCTGTACTTTGTTCCCTCAGTGATGCTGAAGAGATGCTGATTGCTGTCAATCAAAACCCATTGGAGGTTTGTAAATTCTGGCTGCTGTGAACTCTGACCTCCAGTGTTGATCTGAAATAGATAATAACCTTGAAATTCTATTAGAATTTAAAAACTCTTTCACCAAAGGGCCATGCTATATATTTTTTTCTCTAGAACATGACTACCGAATGTCATTGTTTACTCCACATAATCTAGGAAACAAAAGTAAATGTATTGTGCTTAACAAAACTTAATAATACAAACCAGAACTAAAATCTTATGAAATAAAATCACCTCTCCCTGTTGTTTTTGTTTCAAAGCTGCAAATCCTCTTCTGCATAATGGTGTCCAAATAATGTTTTGATTCTGTTTATTGATTCTAAAGCTTATGATGTTTTCCTGACTTAATGTGAATTCTGGCTATCCATCCATCTATCTCATTTGCTTATTTCCTCTATGATTAGTCTTTGAGAATTTTTAATTATTTTTTTTTAACAATAGTTCTTTTCTTAAGAGCCAGTGGGAAAAAACACCAGCTACATTATTTAAGATGCAGAAAGCCCAGGCAGAAGTGCACAAAGTTCTGAACCGACAACCGCCTTGAAACCTGGGTCAAGAGATCAGGTGCATAAAGGGCAGTCATCATGAGATTTTTTTTTTTCTTTCATCACCTAGAAACTTCTGGGATAATAACAAGTGGTACTGTTTGTTTTGAGATTTGGGGTTAGATTAGTTTTGGTTTGGTTTTGGTGGAACAAGGAGTTAAAAGTGTATTGAGATTGTATTTTGGTATAATCAGTGTTTTATTTTAATTTTAAAATAACTGGAAAGTATTAACTGCCAGACTTTGGGCAATTAAACACTCAGGTTTCACACATTTGTCTTATATAAGAAACACCAAATAAACATAGAATAAGTGCTTTAAGATTTAGTTGTTTTTATTTTATAAGAAAAAATTATAATTAGGAGACTCTGGCTAGTTCTTAAAGTACATGTTCTCATGGGATAGATGTACTTACTCAATCCGATACAGTAAGAGAAGGGTCTCTGAAAATGAAATTGACAAAATTGCTTTCTTCTTCTTTGGAATTTGATGTGAAATTCTAGGAGGGCTGGTTTCATAACTCGGATTTTCCATAACAGTCTTGGCTTGGTGCAGAAAAAATAATTTAGACATTTTTTCATAGATGGAGAGAAAAGAATAAACACAAACAAACAACAAAACCCCATATCTAAACATTGTGTCCAGAATGAATTGTGATACAACTTACATCAAACTAATTTAGGAACAATTCTAATTTTGTTTTTAGAGGGCATATAATTTTTTCCCTGAATGGAAGCCAGTGAATTTATGACCATTTTAATTTTCTGACTTCCATTTGTTGAATAAGGACGGGGAAAGTCAGTTGTATATGTAAGTGAGACCAGATACTTTCAACTCAGCTGTAGTGGATGTTTTTTGCAGGTTTTTCACATCTGTAATACGGCAACTGAGTTCCAGTGCCTGACAAACCTCCTGTGGCAGTCCCACACCTTCTTTAAAGCAAAGACTGTGAGATGCACCAAGCTGGCGAATGGATTTGTTATTCAGACAATTAAACAATAGACGCCTTGGTTTTGGTTGGTTGGTTGGTTGTTTTTTTTGTTTGCAGCTTTGATTTTCCAAAGTTTCAAAGGTGTTGCTTTAATTAGTTACCTTTTTAAGCTCTTGTGTAGCAGGGTCACTTTTTAACTTTTCCTTCTTTAAATGAATTGTTTGAATATGCTTATAGTTTTCTTTGTCAAAAATCTTAGTAGTCTTGTAGGATTAGTTGAACAGAAATTAAGAAAAACAGGGAGAAGATGAGATTAAGTGAAGAGAAAAATCGTTTATTTTAAAAAATCTCAAGTACTGTTGTACCCTGAATGTAGACACATTGGAAGTTAGGTTTGGATTTATCAGCATATTCCTAGAAGAGAGATCTCTTTGCAAGTTAGTTTATTTTAGCAGTTGGATCCTGACTGTGACTTACAATACCTGCTTGTCTATAAACACGCCTGTGGTTCAAATAAGTGCTCATTTTGTAAGATTTGTAGTAAAGGTGTAGTGGAGTAAATGGGTAAAATATTACAAGTAATTTGCCACTGAATGTATCCCATACATTTTTTTGGAAACGGGGTTTTATTGCTGAAGTGTCATTCCTAGACATAGCAAGAAAATGTTGGCTGTTGATTTTGAGGAGATTAAGGTGGTCTAAAATTACCGAATTTGATTTAAAGTGCATAGACTGAGCATCTATGGGAATAAAGTGAGATTTCTTTTAATTTAAAAGGGCTCCTGAGGTTATTATTTTGCTACAATATGAAAATGAATTGTGACAATACATGCCTGATTACGAGCTTCCCAGGCTGTCCCACTGTGACAATTAGCTCCCAATTGTTAAACCATTTGTTTATTAGAACATAAAGGGCTAGTGCTGTCTTGACTTGCAACTGGAAATGGATTGCTACCAAGGTTGGTTATGAACACAAAGGACTCCAATGAAGTGTTTTATTGGACGAGACTAACCACACATTTCAAGCTAATTTAATTGAGTCACCTCTAGTATATTCCAAGAGAGTTATTAAAAAGACATCTGTAACAGGTGGTTCACTTAGTCTAATAGAAATTTATTTTGAATGTTCATAAAACTTTAAGCTGTTCTCCAGGGATCACTATAAAAAGATCCAGGAATTAAAAAGATGTGTTTTAACTCTGACTTTTAGTACATGCACAAGTTACAGTGCACTCTGTTCCCTTGAGAAATAAATACAGGTGTTCTGTGCATAGGTGTCCATGTCCATATGTGCTTTGTTAAAGAAGCTGCAGCTAGAGTTTGTTGGGAAGATTTTTTTTAATAGAAAGTATTCCCTGGGAAAATTGATCACATAGACACTTCTTATGAAAACAATGAGAACACACTAGCTTCTACAAGACAGTATTTTACTGGGAAACAATTATCTGTCTCAGGGCAGAAATTCTGTTCAGGAAAAGGGTACACTCCCTTTTTTCTGGACATTGAGATGTGCTTCTGCTTCAAATGGTTGGCTGCTGTGTACCTGTGGTACCCAGAATCCCTCCATTCCCCTTGGTAGGACAGATTTTCTATAGTGTGAGATGTATGATGCTGAGGTCTTGGGCTGTGCAAAGCCCTGCAAAAAGATCACACATAAACCATAGTCATGCATTTGGAAGGGAGCCATTAACGTCAAAAATATTAAAAGGAACTATCAAAATCAATCTTTTTTTTCTGAAAGGTTTCCACGAGGTAATTTGGATGTGTGTTGCACTCTGTGCCTAATTTCTTCGTAGTTGTTCAACAAAAGCCACCGCCCTTACCACCAGTAAAATCTGAGGTCTTTTGCCTTTCAGTGTCAAACAGTGTCAGACAAGAATAACAAGTCGTAAAAGGAGACAGCATTTTGCATGTTATGTACAATAACAACAGAGTCAACAGTAGCAAATAAAATTCAAATAAAGTTCAAATATAATGAAGAGGTAAATAACTGAGCATATAGGTATGATGAGCAAAGATTGGAAAAATGACAAGAGAATGTAGAACATATTTCATTTAAAATAAGCAGACATACAGGCCACAGCAGTGAACACTGTACAGAATATACTTTTGGAAGGTACAGTTTGTATTATGAGTTTGAAGTCAGAGTTCTCTTCTTTGAAGAAAATATTTTTTGTTGATTAAGCTTGGGAATGATCAAGAAGATATTAGTTCACTACACAAATGGAAGTCAGAATCTGACAAAAATCTGTGACAGCCGTTCATGTCCAGATCTGCTCTAAATTATCTGAACTCCAGCTGATAGAGTGTACAAGTTTAGCTCCACTTTCAACTTTATTGTCTGTTGCATTATGTCCAAATTTATGTTACTCATTCTGTCTTTTTGCATAAATAGTCTTATTGAATTGTTTTCTAGCTACAGAAAATTGAATAAATCAGATCTGGTATTTTTATTTTACTTTCTAGAAATATTTATATTTTCCATTGCTCCTGAAGTATGTGTGATTTCACAGATACAAGAGATAGCAATACACAGAACTGCTCCACTTTGTTGATGAACTGCTAATAACTAAAAAGGTTTCCAAGACATGGTAACAAATATTTTAAAACATATCTTATTGTTTTGATACTTTTCTTAAGCAATCATATGTTGCTAAATTATAGGTTGAGGAATAAAATGAAAAAGTATAAGTTTATAAGGTACTTTGCTACAAGCTACAGTTTTTAAAGGAAATAGCCTTTGGTATGGAAAGGGATGATGGGTAAAAAAGGCAAGATCATCTTTGCTCTTTATATCCGTATTAATGCTGCTTTTAAGAGGTAGATCTGAAACTTTATGAAGCTAAAAATGGTTGTGTATGTTTTTCATTACCATCTTTGTTGCTTGGTGATTAATGCATCAAAACAATAGGGATTAATAATATTTCAGCATATGTTAGATAAATCCTTTATGTTCACAGGTTTTTTAATTTAAAAAGAAAAAAAATGTACTAGTAACATTCCTAAATAAGTTTCATTTTTAGGAGCATTTAAAACTATATGTGAAAGCCCCATGTCTTATAACATTTAGATAGTTTTGAAGTATTTTGTTACTTGCACATTTTTCTTTTACTTCTTCTTGAAGCCCATGAGAAAACAGTAATTGCTAAAATTGTTATTTCAGCTCATGGTTAACATACAGACAGTGTGCTAGGCACTGTACATCAAATTTTAACGGAAAATATACTACCTGTTTGGAGGAACTGAATTGATTTTCCCTAAATGAAGAATTAATAGCTTACAATACCTGAGATATAAGCATTGCTGGTTGATTCTAAGCTGGTGTATTGTGAATTTATTTCATAACTTAGGCCCTGGAAAATACAGCGACACAATGCACCACTGATACAAGAGTGATAGATTTTAAAAATGTTTAGTGAGAATATTCTGCCTAGGCCAGTAGGAACACCTGCTTCTATTATTCAGTCACTGATAAAATGGTAAATAGCTTGTGTCAGTCATACAGCTTGCATAAAGCTACATAGTTTGCCTGTAGGTTAGGCCTTTTTTTTTTTCCTACTTCTACATATTTTGTATTCAATTTCTTTGTTAACTGACATCTTAGAATTGTAGGATCATAAATGGACACTGACACTATTTTTATCTTTGTTCATGTTATCTGGTCTTGCAAATGCAGCTCTGCATGTCATACCTGGAAAAGAAAAAGGATGTTAAAGCTATAAACTGTTGCTTTTAAATAATAGGGTAGAATCCACATGGTCTATTTGGTCCCAGGTTATTTTTAACTAGTAAGCTGCTGCACTGAAATCTGTGAGAATGGGGACTTTGAAGTTTGCATCCTACCATATACTTCTTGCTCCCAATTTCAATGAAACTGCAGCTTTATTTATATTGTGTGATGTAATGGTAATCAGCGTACTACGCAACATAACATTCACCCGGGGAAAGATGACTTCATCTCCATTTGGAGAATAACATTTTTTCAATGATAGATTTTAGACATAACAGTTGCACAGACTAGAGCTTCTAAAAATGTTAACACTTTCCACAAAACAATTTGTTCCTGGGTTTTGTAGGTCTTTTCTGGGTCCATTGTAATACTGCTCTCTCAGAATGGCAAGGGTATTTCATTTCAACTGAGTGGTACTAAATAATTAAATGATCCCTAGGTGATATTAGATAATCCCCATGATGGCTGGCTGCCATCATGCGTGTGCCATGGAGTCTGGTCTGGCAATATCGTATTACATTGAATTTTTTTGAAGGAGCAGTGGGAGCAGCACTTCTAAAACCGACCCTGACTCAATTGTTTTCAAAACCTGCTTGTAATAGCTAAGTGGTAGAAAATACCTACTGCTGCCTATACTTATGAGGCCTAACACTTTTTCTTACAGGACTTGCTTCTGCTTTATTCCTAGTTGTTTGTTTTTTGTTGTTTTGTTTTGTTTTTTTTTTTACTGGAGTTCCATTCACTTTGTCCAAAATATATACTTTTGATACTTCTGGTGGAAAAACATGGTCCATGATTTTCTGTTACCTGTGCTACTGGCAATTAGCTGGCAAGCTGTCAAAATACTGATTGAACAGGTACATAAATTCTGAGTAGAACTGGTAGAGAAAAGTACCCAAATTTCATCAAATATTTGTCACTATTCTGTTCCAGACAATTCAAAATATTTATCAGCTGTCATTCTAATAAAAGACTAAAACTGTAACACAATTAAAGCCACAGGAGCAAGAAAACATCCTACACTGAAAACCCTGACAACAGTCTGTCTGGGTGAGGGAAAAAGAGAAGTGCAAGTAGAAGCAGACCATAGCCAACAGCTTTCCATTTCCTCTTCCCTAGAGTAGCAGCTATCTCCTGTTGTTGGCAACGCAGTTACTCCTTTAGAACAAGACATGCTCCCAAATTCAAGCGTCAGGATTTCAGCCCTTCTGGTTTGCAAGCTTGACTTCTGTGGTATTGTGTAGGGTTCAAGTTGCTTTACTTTTTTTCCTGCTTAAAAAAAAAAGGCCAGCAACCTTAAAAGCTACTATTAAAAGAATAGTAACTGAGTTACAAAGTCAATTACCAGAAGCTGAAGCAATATTGGATTTATGGTTTTCTGCACAACCTTAATTTCATTCTCTTACGTTTATGCTTTATGATAAAGTCTTCAATCATATGATCACGCACTGTTTCGTACTCGAGTTCTATCTGCGTTACTCAATATGCACAAAAGACAAGGTCCTGAAGAGAAGTTGTGGCTGTGTAGAAGATAACACATTTAGGTTGTGGGTTGTTTGTTTGTTTTTGTTTTCGTTTTGTTTTGTTTTTTTAATTACTATTATTTTCTCTAGTAATGGAATTACTTAGAAGGGAAGAAAAAAGATGGGGAGTTTCAGGAAGAAAAAGATTGGTCTAATGAATGACAAAAGTTCACATCGCACCAGAGACCTTACTTTGATCCATGTTTCTGCCAGAATTTAATACAATGCTGAGTTATTTAAACTAAAATGTTGGCAGGAGGCCACTAATTGTACATTCCTCAATTCCTTGACATCAATTCAAGGTCACAGAGGCAGGTATGGAAAAGATCAGAGTATACACAGCTGCACTATGTGAGAATTTATCCTAGGAAGTGCTAGTAGTAGGACACTGCACTCAGCTATCTAGACTAGACTTTTAGAAGTAATGCAGTTCTGTGTTCCAGTGCTGGCTGTGTTACCTATTAACTTTTTGACCTCTGGGAAGTCTCTTTGTCTTGATTTCCCAACCTGTAAAATGGAGATAATAACACTCTCATCTCATAGCGGAGATGAATTTATTAATGTTTACGAGGCATGAAGATTCTGTGGTGATGAGCACTCTAGAAACACCATGAGGAAATAAACAATTCTGCATTCACTGCAGGCATTTGATAGTATGCAGTAAATAAAACGGGGTCCAGTAATAGCGTGTTAAGGATAGACATATTGAAGAGCTGTCTCTTTCTCTGAGCACTATTTATCTTGGGCTTCAAGCAAGGCAGGGGGCTGCTGTGGAAAAATTATTATATGGCCCTGTAATTAAAATTTGTGTCATTATGATTATGCATGGGGGGAGGGCAAAGGTCAACTTTTCCCAAGTGACATTAATTCTGGTATTTTGTAGCTTTTGGGGACTTGAATTTCTCACTTAAATAATATTCTTTAATTCTTTTGTTGAGTCTAGTGACTCTGGTTGCATATAGGAGAGAAGGAAACACAGACTAGCTCCATCCCTTAAAAATGTTACTATCATCCATCCTTGATAAGGAAGAATAACGAGATCCGAAGCTGTAGACCAGTTATACCATAGCAGTAGACGCAGGGAAGCACAGTTATTCAGTTTTATGGACTTTTTTTAATCTTAATTTCTTACAGTCCATATGAAAGTCAGCATACAATCAACAATGTCAACTTTTTCCTCCCAGCATTTTCTTGCAGTTGCATTCCATCTTTCTCTCTTTAAATCAATACCAGACTATATTTAATTCTCTCAAACCATAGTTCCTTCCTGCATTTGCTGTAGCCCAGTCTTCAGAGGCTGATTGGAAATCAGCTCAATCTGAAATCAGGAAGGGCTGAGTCATAGTTCACTTGGTTCTAGCTCCAAATGTCACTCAGCGATCACTTTTCCCATCTCAGTGTTAGAAAATGAAATATGTAGAAAATCAAATATGTAGAGACTCACCTCACTTCCACATAGAGTTGAGACAGGAAAAAAAATGCCGTCAGTGATTCCTGCCCACCCATGGCAGAGATTTACACTTCAAAATATAATTGCAATCAATTACAGCTTTAGTTTTTCTAAAACATTTAATTCAGGGAGTTTGAGTCAGCGTTATGTTTGCATTGTGTTATGTATCTGCAATTATTACAGCAAAAGGGTACATCTGCTTGTCCTGACAAAGAGTGGCTGATATTGAACATCTATGTACCCTCTGGTTATTAAGCCTTTAGTTGATGAGGAAGAGTTGCCTAATGTTCATTCAGTAGTGGCTGCCAGAATCACGAGTAAATCCCAAACTAGAGGAGGAAACATGTAATCTATGAAGAAACTCATTCCAGGTCCTTTCTATGAAAAATGTGGTTGGTATACATTGACCTAAACCCCATGTTTACAACTGTCCAAATCAGAACAAATAACTGTATTTTGTCACACTCATTCATCTCTTTGTCAGTGTTTCGTAATTTTGTTAATATTATTCAAACTACTGAAACAACTCAAATGAACAGGTTGTTTGTGGTATTATCTAGTAAAAGAACTATAGTCCTGTCTGAAGTTCTGCAAATTAAATGTGAATTATTCTGATTATGCTTTTAATACTTGCTAATCACTATTGGGTGATGAGGGAGCAGGGATGCCTCATTAAATGCTCTCCTGAAAGAGTAGTTACAAAAGCCTTTCTGGAACTTATGTACAGTTGTCTTGTCCATCTTTTGTCATGTAGTATGGATAAGGCTGTGAAAATACTACTGTGCTCTTCCTTATTATTATAGAGGCTATCAGCAGAAGTGTGGCTGTAGTTAGGTGCTAGAGAATACTGATATTCTAGGTTTCAAACATATACAAGTGTATAATAAAGATGTAGCTCTTGCATTACCCACCGTATTGGGTGTAACCTGACACTGTCAAACTTAAATTTTCAATCACTTTTACTGAAGTGATTTTTCAACTCTTAACACAATCTAGACTTTACATTGGACAGACACTTATTCTAGTAGTCTCTGAGAAGAACTCTACCCCCTGCTACTTTTGGAGCTAATAGCAAAGACCAAAGCAGCTTCTGAAAATAATAATGGAAACAAAATGGTGGTTTGCACTGAGACTAGCTACCTTTTTGCAGGCTCAGCCATTTGTGTTGTTGGCCCCAAATTTCGTAAATTGGTTTTAATAACTGATGATCCCATATTTGTTGGCAGCATTGGCTATTGTCTTCAGAAGCCAGACTACTGAAACTGGAACACTGAAAGTGAGCACAAATATCAACCATTTGATTGCTAATCTTAGGCATATGCTTAGTTCTGAAAGATATATTGAGAATATATATTGAGGATCAAAAACTCTTTATAATTTAATCGCTGTTCCTATTTCTACTGTCTGCCTTGTAATTGCTGCACACCACTTACTTTGTCTGACCAAAAGGCCGGCCACCCTGTGGTCCTTTAACAGTCTCACCTTATAGAACAAAATCAGGACGATTAGGCAATCTTTTAAAAATATGACTAATTTCATTGTGTATGAAAGACATGTTTGTATTCTCTGGCAAACCATAAGCAATGAAACTAGTCTCCCAAATTTATCCCCCTAGATAAGAACGTTGTGTGCTGTACAGTGTTATTAGCTGTGCTTTACCTTTGGCCTGTGGAATGCATGTGAAATGCTCCAGAAGGAATATCCAAACCTGTGTCTCTGTTCGTTTTAGCATCTTGTAACTCCCATGAAATGACACAATCCCATACCCTCACTGTGGAAGCCTCTAAATTGCAAGCAAATAAAATCCACTGAAAAACACCCTAAACCCAAACTTAAATAGCTTGACACTAACTGCATCTATGGTTCCTTGAACTCTCTTCTTTCTGTCAGCTCCTCCGTGATATTTAGAAGTCTATTTGAAATCAGATGGGACCTCATTCTCAAAGTCCAGATCATCACTTAAAGAGCACATTTGAATCCTCTGTTTTATCCTCTGCCAAGATCATTTCAATTTCCCTGAGGCATGCATCAAATGTAGTTATCTAAGTAATGGGAGATGAGATCATGTCATTCCTGATCTCAGGTTTCTAGACAACGCCCACACTCTGGGACAGCAAAAGCTCACTGTAGTGAAACCTTCAACCAAATATTTACACAGAATGTTTACATACGCATGGGAGCTTTGAGGCTGTATGGGTATTCTCCTATCCAGGGAATCACCTTGTTTTTATAAGCTGACACTATTTACATGACTCTCAAGTCAGCTCAAATTCCTGATACTTCAATGTTTGCTTGAAACATTTCACAAAGGGTTGTGATTCTCCCCCTCTTTATATTACTTCACTTACTACTCTGTGACACTGTGCACAGGGAGAGTTTACACACAGAGAAATCATTACATTTGCTTCTGTAAATTTCTTGGATCAGGCTGTCTATTCATCAAATGCTACAGTGACAGTTGTCTCTGAGTTATTGATAACGTGATGTTCTCAGACAACTGTAGGAGAGCATCCTTTCCCTGTGTACTCAGCTGAGTTTAGATGAGCACACTATTCCACATATGCATTATATAAATAAAATGAATACCTAGAGTCTCAAAAGCAGAACTGAGTAATAATCCTACACTGTTAGAAATAAGTCTAGAGGATTTATTTGGCCATGGCCCTTAATAAATCCGTATGAGCTGAGGTCCAAGTGTACTTGCCATTGTTGGTACTATATTTAATCTGTTTTCTAATTCAAAGTGACCTCTATGATCATCTGTTCTAAAGAAAATCCCCACAAATGGGTAGCTAAATCTCATATATTTCTTCATTAAGTCTTTGTCTCAGATGTGCGCTCTGTAAGTGTGTTTTAAATGCATGCCAAAAATAAGAACCTTCAGGATGAGATATATTGCAGTTCTTATGCAGGACTGAGGGAGGGGTTTCATTTTGTTTGCTGTTGCCTGTGAACTTTGTGATTGATGGCATTTCAGCTCATATATACTTATTTCTGTTACATTTCAAGTTTGCACATAGACTTGTTCTAAAAAGTGAAAAAGATGGAGGGAAAGGTTTATGGACCTGTTTAGTCATATTCATTTAGTGCTTGGAAGGTTTCACCATGACAGAATGAGACTTCCCATGTCCTCAGCCCTGTGTCATTCACAAAGCTCAATTGCCCATAACTTTGCTTGTTATGTTTTGTGGCAAGGCATGTGTTTCATGTGTTCCTTTTGAATTTATACTTCCTACTTTTTTGAGCCCTGATTTGAGTGATTCTCTCTGCTTATGTAAATTGTGGTTAAATCAGAAAAAAAAGTTGACATTTGTGTAACTGAAAAATAGCTTGTGGTAATTCCTGTAGGGAGATTTCCAGCATTTGTGAGTCTTCTGCGTTTGCCACATTGCTGACACATATGGAATTTTGCTGTTTGCATTCACACCCCTGTAAAATGGTCAGCCAATGGCAATTCCAAGGCACTGGGAACGGTATTCTCCCCACCTGCAGCTTCTTGCTGCAGTCCTCCAAACCTTCCAGTGTAGAGTTGCTCTTCTGCGGCCTCTCAGCCAAACACGTGTCCATTGACTAAGGCTTGAAATGATGATTTTTCAGTCAGAGTTGGCATAGCTCTCTGAGACTTTCCTGTGCTTTAGATGTTGTTTTACCAGCTCCTGTGGCTATGGATTAAAGGTGAATGTTAGAAAACTTTATCGGGCTCATCCTGGCATTTTGCAGTTTCAAACATTGGCATGTCTTAGCTGCCTTTAATGGTCAGCAATTTCTCTGATACAGGACTTACCCCTGAATTTCTTCCTTTTCTCCTCCAACACCTAAGAGTGGCCTCTACCCAGTGCTGTGATGTAGTGATGATGTAATGAGAGCCTGAAGTAATGTTTGGCCAGATATCACTGGAAGATCTTGGGCTTGGATTTTCAGTCTCCATCCAGACCTCTTGACCTTCAGAAATGCCTAGCTTATAGAAAATATTAGAAGCAGGTTGGCCATCTGAGTGTGGTTCTATATGTTCAACTTAACTATAAAATCCAAAAGTCTGGGTAATTTTTAATGGTTGGGAAGAAGTGAAGGCACAATTTTGAAAGTATAAAGACAAAAGTGAATTTCTGAAGTATTTAAAAACTGTACAGATTATAATGAAATGTGGTTTGTACTGAATCCATGTGAAAATAATATAAACTACAGAAGAACTATACTTCATTATTCCAAAGAAAGTCTATCTGTACATTTTTGAAAGGATATAGAAAATAATTTTTAAAAAAATCTGAACAAGAAGGAAAAAGTAGAGGGAAAGACAGGAGACTGATGAGGAACAACTTAAGAAAATCTGTGGATTAGTAATTAATGTAAAACTGCCTTAAATTTTAAAACGCTCATTGCCCCTCTAAGTGAGTAAAATCATGCACATGAAAAAAAATCCAAAGATTCTTACAGGGTTATGTTATTGAGATTTCTTTTCAGCTCTTCACAAGAAGAGTATAAGATGTCTAATACGCAATACTTAACTGATTGAGGAGTTTGAGAAGTATTGTACTCTGTCAGACAGTAAGTGCAACCTCTCCTGCGGTGTGGAGGAATGAAATATTAGAGCTGCTCTCTGGCCGAGCTTGAAATGCTGAGTGCTCCCTTCAGAAAAGCACGTGTTTGACTGTGATACAAGAGCCCATTGCAAAGCCTCATGGAAATGGGGGAGTGAAGAGGGTTGAAGAATGTAGCCTCTTGAAGTGCACTGAAAGATGAAGCTGCATCCTTCTGCATTCTGTAGATCTGAGTAAGATGCAGTACAAAATCCACCACTGCTAGAAAAAACAGAGCAAAATAGCTCAGATAACATCAAATAGTTAAAGGCTTTGTTATGTAGTTCATATGTTAATTGACTGGAGAACAGATCAAGTTGTGAGGTGCAAGTCCCTTTTTCTGCTGTTGTTGCAGACAAACATGAATACAGAGAAACAAAGTTTTTTAAAAGGCAATAATAACATCTTAATGCATATTCATGAACTTATTAACCCATTACTGCTTATATTTGTTACAGAAGGTTCTGCAAGTCTGAGCAATTAAAAAATTACAAGAAGACATACATTCCTGTGAACTATTTTCTGTTATTAAAATATAACAAATGTGACCAAACTCATGCAGGTTTCCCATCTGCACTTGCTATGGAGCAGCTAAGTATTGTGATGCAGGCCAAAATGTTGCAGAAAGAGCTTTCTTTTTATGCAGCGATATTACATCACTTGTCTGCACATGGATATGTGCATATTAATTGTTACCGATTGTCTCTGTGTGTGAACGCTTTCATACTACAACAAGAGTGGGTGAAACCCAACTTCCAAACCTTACAGGAATGAGACCCCCTTGATGAGAAATAACAGTGCCCAAGCGTACAATTAATTGGAAACAGCTACAGAATTATGGAGGGATAAACAATGTCTGAAAAGCCCATCAACTCACATTAAAACTGTATCAAAGGACACAGAACAAAGCTGTTTATCTCCTGGAGAATAAGAGCACAGGCCATTTAATTGACAAAAGTGTACCAGTTATATAACATGTGGCCAATGAAAGGCTAAACCGATTTGATTCACCCAAACATATTCCAGAAGGAACTGAAGAAAGGGATTGTCTGACACAGGGGTAACCCAAAAGAAATTAGTACACCTCTGTGCTATCCAGTGTTTAAGAATTTGGACTGTGGTCTTAGTCTTGATGTGCTGCATGGACAGCATCACAAAAACCAAGTTCCTAACGAGAGTATTCTTAATTTCATGTTAATCTTTATGAAGAGTGCTGTACATGGTGCTAAGACAGGGAGTTCTGAATTGTTAGGTGGAGATTAATTTCATTTTTACCTCTTTCTGCTTCCTCAGCTTTTCTGTCAGTTTAAATATAGTTTTTCCTTTTAACTATCCTTGCCCAAAAATAACAAACCACTTTCTTCTTAGTTTTTAACTCTGTTTTGTTCTTTCTCTTGAGTACACTTCACTAGTGGTTTGTGTGATATCAGGGAGGAAAAACAAAGAATGCAAGGGCATTTCTGTGAATAGGAGATATAAAAGTGATTGTTCCTGTGTCCTGTACGTGGCACAAAGAGGCTGCTTCTGTTAAAGATTGGATGCAGTTTTATGGCTCTGTGTAGTGTAATCTTGTGCAATTACCTCAGTGTGGTTCAGAAAAATAACTCTGTAAATATGGCCATGCAGGTCTCCATGACTGTTTCTCATTTATTTTGTTGAAACTCTTTTCCTTCTTCAGGTTAAATAAAAGTTTTGTCAGCACAGATAAAACACAGAATATGTGGGTCAAGGTATTATCTGTCTCAGTTCTGTATCAACAACAATCTTATGTATTTTACTTTTGGAAAGAATTTCATCATTCTGCTGAAAACAGGCCACAGTGCTGGCCAACCCAACCCAGTTTTGCCTCTTTTTCCTTTTTTCCTGCCCTAGCTTTGGGATTGGCATTGCTACTAGGAGAAAAAGCTGTGACAATGTGCTCACAGATCTTGATTCATAAAGTTAAACTTACGCCTAACTGTTCAGTATGTGCTATGTCCAACCAGTTCACGCTCAGAAAACTGGATCGGGATTCAGGAATTTGGATTGTTCTTTTTGGCTTCGTGTCAGACTTCTTGTGTTTCCTGAGCAAGTCATTCAGTCTCTGGCTGCATCAGTTTTCCAGTGTATTTCCATTTGGTACGTGTACTGTGAAGGTGAACAGCTTTTGTGACATGTGTAAGTGAAGGGCAGTGAGTTGCTCTTGCTTTGTGTTTTGTATAAAATCTGACCAAGATTAGAAAATCCAGTGATTGAACCACTGATGGCAAAACTGTAAATTAGAGCTCCCCTTTCAACTCACACCACTGGGTTTGCTGGAGTGTGAAATTTTAAAGGAGAAAAATAGTAGAAGGCTTCCAAATGAAAACAGCTAAAAGTGAAGGTTCATTTTGGAAATTGCAACTTGGTAGTTATCCACAGACCTGGAATAAAAACAGACAAACAGGAGCAGCAGTGAGTGCTAAGCATCTTTGCCTAGCTAATGTGAATGGTGATCTGCTGCAAGATATTTTAGTTACTGGTAAAATTCCTGGTAGCTGTGTGTGTGTCACTGAAGGCTGCTCATGGGAAACTGCTGTCAGTACTATCTGCTGTACATTATTTCATTTTGATTCCCAGTATACCTTTTTTGCTTGCTTTCTTGCAATAGTTCCATTCAAGTAAATGGAAATTTTGCCTTTGACTGTAGGAGGACCCACATTTCACCACAGATTTGTTTTGAGGGGGTGTTTTTTGGTGTGTCACCTTTTTTTTTTTTTAATTATTTCCTGAGGGCAAAATGTTCTTTGTAATGTCACTGATTATTAATCCTTAAGTGAAATAAGTTTAGCTAAATAAGTTATTGTGAAATACTGTAATTATGAAGTAAGTTTCATAGGATATCAGTTTGTTATGGGACTACACACAGTCTGCAAACCTTTCTGAGTGTATATTTTCAAAATATATATACTCTTTGGGAAATAATTTGTCACTTTGAAGCTAAGAATATTGTAAACTCATATGTGCCTATATATGTCTGTACCTATCTTGGGTTGAAAGCCTATGGTTTCTCCTTCTTACAGCATGAAGTTCTATTTGATGCTGTATAAAAGATGTTCTGTTTGTTATTACTACTTTTTGTATGTTACAACTGAAAAATTTATGATTAAGAAATTTCATTTGGAGCACCTCAGAACCAGAGACTACGTGTTGTGCTTTGGGCGTCAAAAGTGCTAAATACATTTCAGTGTGAACTTCTGTATGATAAGGAACTCATCTTTAAAATGTTCATATTTATCAACGTTATCAGAAAAACATGACTGGATATGAATATTCTAACATATTTGTTTTCTTGCTATTAACCTAAACTGACATTCTGAAAGGACATTCTCAAAGCAAGTTTTTCAGATGCTGCTCAGTTGTATTTATAATTAGTTACTAATATAGCTATGCAAGCAGAAGGGAGGAGGGATGCTTATGTTTTGCCAGATATGTGGTTTTTTCCCTTTTAAATGTAATTATGGGAGGGTTTTTGCTTTTAGACCATCTTAACAGACATCCTCTCCTCAGCTACCAGTGTGTACTTATTGCATTTATGCATTCAACTTCTTAGTCAAGTGATGCTATTTTTTTGCTGCTGCTGCCTGACAGCCACTAATAATAACACATGAGGACAGTCAGACAAAATGAAGACAAATGCTGCTTGTCGCAGCAGAATCATAATGTCTCCAGACTCAGTAAAGACAGTCTAACTGTATGTGGATGCTCCTTATAGCTTATTTAGGCCTGTGGTTTTTCCCTGTGGTTTTTTTTTTTTTCTTTTCCAAAAGCACAAACATTGTGCAGAAATACATTAAGGCAGCATATGGGCCTGTTAGTTAGCCAAAACAATGTGGAGCCATGGAGAATAGAGATTGCAATGCACAGATGGATACAGTAAAAAATTCATGAGTGGCATAACAGATCTAAAAGGTAAATTTTAGTCAAAATTCAAGTGGAAAGCATAGAAAATGGTTGAGAATAGGAAGTTAGAAGATTTTAAAATCCCCTGATATGAAATATTGCAAATATTGTACGGATGTGTTTATTCTATTATTTGATAATCATGTTTCATCACAGCAATAATTATGTCTATATAGATATCTGCCATCAAAAGTAGATTGCTGATAAACAATAGCACTTTTCTTCTACTTGATGTAAACTCTACGGTATTAAATATCCATATTATTTCCAGTTCAATATTAGAAAATGTCAGTCACTGTGACAAGCCTGGCAAGAGCAGTGCATTGAACAGCCCTCTGTGTAGTGAAGTGCTGGTTTAAATAATCGCACTTCCATGTTACATTACTTTTTTGGTAAAATCAGTCTCTATGCAGAAAATGAGCAAGTAGTGCTTCTCTCCTCTAAACTCGCTTTTTTCATAGCAGAACTAAGCAGCTCACTGAAACAGAAGGGAATTGCTTTTGCAATGGGCAACATGCAGGACTTACCCACAACTAAAATCTGATCTGATTTTCTTGAATGTAATTGAGGGCAGAGTTTGGTGTTTAAAATAACATTTATATTATCCCTAGAACTTGTGGATGTTTGTAGCTTTTATCGTGTTTATTATTAGTGGATTATATGCTATGGAAATGTTTTAAATCATGTGGGTTTTTTTGTTCTGTTATCTTGATTATCCTAGATATGCTTTGAAAAGCTGATGCACTAGGAGTCCATTTTCTTCATTATTAAAAGAAAATACTTAAAAATTTGACATGGGCACTTTCTTGAATTCACTAAACAGCCGTGTCTTGATACTGATATATGCTTGAGCTTCATTCCTACACTAGCTCATGTCACTGTAAAATTATAGCAGTTGCTAGTTGTGACAGGGGCAACAATGGGAGTACTAGTATGGAGAGAGAATCCAGAAAGGCAGGGACATTATGAACATTGCATGGTGTGGATCTGCTGTCAGTAGCAGTAGTCATCAAGAACTGGGAACAGAAGGCAGGAATATTCCTGGGGTGAATGTGCCATTATTTCTTCGCTTTTTGAACTAGAAGCCTTGCTGCTTGCCTAATAACTAGAGGTAATAAAGAGAACACTGAGACAGAAAACGCAACTGATCCAAAGATGCTTTTCTAGATTTTTTGTTTAGAAGTTTTATGCTATTAATACAGGCTTGACTACAGAAGCCTTTGACCTTGTCAGTCAAAGGATTACTTTAAATCAAAAGGCGTAGTTCTCTTATGAGGATACAAGGTTTGAAATCATGGATAGTTCACAACTTTTCTTTCTGCAAAACTATACCACGGAGGGGAAAGAAAAAAAAAAAAAAGAGGTGAGTGGAAAAGGCATGTAGTACCATCACAAATGTATATCTCTTGATCTCTGTATCAAGATAGAATTTGTACAAAGATAAGAAGCGTACTGCTTGGAATCATAACACCCATAGACAACTATTTCATCAGTGGTCCGTAAGTTTAACAGGACTACTCCCTAAAATTTCTTGAGAAGTCCATCTCCTCTCAATGATTTTAAGCAGAAATGTTTATTGCAGAAATCACTTCTCTTTAGATTTCAGTGGGACATTCAAGTTTCCCATCTGCTGTAGATTTTATTTTAACTTCATTAGCAGAGGACATTTTCAAATGGGGATTTAAAGTAAAGATGGAAGATGGCATTGTGGGTGCTTGGGGAAAGCTGCTTTGCATGAAGTGCAGCAAGTAACATTGCATAGAGTTTTACCTGAATAATTTTGATATATCAAAAGTGCAGTGGTTTGTGGAACAGGAACAGAAGATCAATATTCCTATATGAAGTAAGAGAAAGAAAACAGGAAAGAGAATACCTGGAAAAGTATCTCGTACCCAGTTTAGTAAGAAAAGAGTAACAGAGAGAAAGTGGCAGTAATCATAACACTAGAGGGTACTGACCCAGGAAATGCATGGTTTTAATAGCATTTTTGAATAAATAGACAGGGTAGATGTTGTTTGCAGGACGCTAAAAAAAGAGATGACAGAAGTCGAGACACATGGTGATGCGAGTCTTGACAAAGTTCTGCTTGAGTAGATGAGGAGCAAAGGCAAGAAAACAGCAATGTCACGTAGGGAGACTTGGCAATGTTATGCCCAAATTAGAAGTGAGGAAACGATCCAACTATTTCCATTAGAACTGTTCGTGTATCTGCTTCTCATGGAGAAATAATTTTGATGCTGTTAGCCAACTGTTTGTGTCAAGAAGAGATATCTGTCCCTTCCTAAAGCACTGCTTGAATTTCAAGGGACTTTTCCCAAACCAAATGTCAGAAATGTTCTATGCTGCTAGAAGAGAACAGAAAAATAGAAGCACATTTGCATATTCAGGTGAATATTTAAAGGGAATTTTTTTTTCAAAATAGTAACAGTAATGTTGTACTTGGAATATTAAAACAATTATATTCATCTAAATAAAAAAGCTTTCAAGCTAAGCATGCTTCAAATACCCATGTCAAACATAATCCTGTCAAAAATTAGAACCATAAAAAATCTGAGTACCTGCAAAATGGAAAGGGTTGATTTTAAGACCCATGACTTTATTTCTATGACTGTACGTAGTAATGGACAGCTTTCACTATGACAGTAAAACACAGAACTAACAATTTGCCGATATTCTGATGTCATTACAGTGGCCTAACCATGGAGGTGGGACTAAAACCTGTTTGCCTGCGATTTTAAGATGAGACAATTCAGGAGGTGCTAGCAATTCACCTCCTAGCTCTATGTCAAGATTCTCCCTGTAAATTAAATTATTAATTGGCATGTATGTCTGTTTATTTAATGAGGAGCGTGACAGCCTTTACTGGTGCATATGTGAGAACAAAAACATCACAGTAGGAGCTTCTAAACTGCCCGGCAAGCCAAGGGGTTAAGCAGCTTGATATGCTGTATTAAAAGTAGCTGTTATTAGCAAATGTTGTCTGGCTAGTTGCAACATAAATACCAGAATGTGATATTCATATGGAAGAAAATATAGCATTTTAATGCAATTTCTAAGTCTGTAGTAAAGATAAAAGTTTACTTTCCACATTCTTTCCGTTTCACTTACTTGTGTGAAGCCCGTATTACTATACAGTTATTTTCTTAGTTGAAAATCTAAATCTATCCTGTTGAAAGCCCAGCTTCAGCTTTGGCTATGGCTGTGGACACAGATGATAGTAGATGGATTCTGTAATTCAGGAGTGTGCATGGGTCAAAATCCTGTAGGACAGAGTACGTAGAGATCAGCAGGGTGGCCAAATTGCCCCTTCACCAACCGGTTTCTCAAGAGCCAGTTAGCCACCTCTTCGGTCCTTTTAGCCATTCAGCAAGAAAGTTTTCTGTGTCTAGCTTCTGTGACTCCAGAAAATATGGATCCGCACAATATTCACCCACATTCTGTTTACTTCATACAGTGAGCTCTGTACAAGATTGCTTGTGGTCCTTAGTTATAGATATTCTTCTGCAGTAACTCGTGTACTTAAATGATACAGAATTTTCCCAAATGGCTTTTTGGAATTGTCCATGGTGGGTGCTTTTGGGTCCTGATCCTGCGTCAAAGCAGTCACGGGAAGTTTCTGTCACTGTCAATAAGGCGAGCAGAGTCGGTCCTGTCAGCATGTATTTAAAAGAAGAGAGAATCATGCAGTATTTTCCCTCCTCTTTTGTATTTCTAATGGATACAACAGCTGATTGCAATGGAAGACATCATAAGCCGTAGCATGTATATGGATCCTCTTTAGGATCTCCCTCATAATCCTGCCCCATTCGTCTGTAGGTACGTATGTGACGAAGCTTCTGAAAAAGTGAGCATGTTATATAATGTAAGAAACAGAAAAAGGCTTGAATTTTTAAGGTTCATTGGCATTTGGCCTTCTTTAACTCTTGAATATTCTAATTACTTGATGGGACTTTGGAAGCATAACTGACTTCAGACTCATTTCTTTCCTTTTGTATTGTTTTGTGTATTGATACCAAGTTTGGAAAAACAGTGAAGATACCTACAAACTGAGAATAAATAGGTTGTGTAAAATTATTGTAGACATGCCGACCATAGATATACTGTTACTTGAATATGAAAGTTCAGATTAACTTACTCTTTCCAGTGGCTTCTTGTGCATTCTTTGTAACTAAAAACATTGTTGTATTTTTTTGGGAATGTCCAAGCAATAAGTTAAAGCAAGCAAAAATGACAAAATAGAAACTGCAAAAAAATACAGGCCACTCTTAATGTTACAATAGCACTTTATAGTTCTGGAAGACAAATGAAAAGATTTTTGCAGACTAGCACTGTCAGTACATTATCACAAAATGGAATTTGATTATTAATGGAATCTAAAATATGGCTGAATGGGGCAGAAGCAAATCTGATGGTCTGTGCTGCCTTCCAGTTCTCTGTTTCTATAGTTTTCATTAAAGGAAAACAGGAAAAAAACCTTGTTAAATGCCATTGTAAGTGCTTGATCAATTATTAGTATTTCTTCAAGTTCTACATGTTGCTTTTTACACATTTTTACTGAAAATATAAATGCAGTTAGACTGATTTTGCTTCATAGGCATGCAATGCCTTAGTGAAGGAAAATGTGAAGATTAGAGTGGTTTTTAAAGAAAATTCGCTTACTACATTTTTATCCAATGTGTTTCATTAAAGAAGTTTGTTCTTTAAAAAGGGCTTAAAATTATTACATCATTATGCCATTTGTATGTTGGTGATTCACTAAAATAATTGATGGGCCTTAGCATACATCCAGTTTGTGTAATCTCTGTATTGTCTATACATTGATAGAGTTTGCCTGCTTTTTCACATTCTGTTTCAAAGGAGCCCTCTGCTGGACAGCCTGGCTTGATATATAGTACTTGTGTGTATGTGCACACATGCAAAACAAATAAACCTATATATAAACATGTAGGATAGATTTACTATTACTCAGAAGTTTCTTTGTCATTAAAGAAAGCATAAGTCTCTTGGAATACAAAATTGCAAAGGATGCTTTTTGTTCTTATGCTTACAATGTAACTAAATTAAAACAAAACATGTTCTGAAGTTGTGAAGAATGTTAGCATATTGTGAAACATATTTTTGCTAAATTAGTGTTAAAGATAATTTAATAAGTTAATCCATGGATAAGTAATTGATTTAGAAAATAACATGACAGTTATGTATGAAATATAGCTTGGATATTCTGTGCCGTTCTTTTCTAAATAGCATCTACTGTCTAAAATTGGTTAAATCTTTGCTATTTCTTCTCTACAGTTCAAAATCAGCTTTAATATGTTCCTTGTTTCTACATGGAAATATTATTAGTAGGGCTGTAAATTTCATTATAAGTGTTGTGCAAATACTACAGAAAAAAAACACATATAATAATAGAGTGAAAGAAAATTGAAATTTACCTAAGTAATTCATTAGTAGATTCACAAAATCATTCCTTATTAGTTTGAAAAGTAGATTTCTAGTTTTCTGTTTGTTTGCTTCATAAAATGATAAGTGCTCTGAATTTTGGCAAGACTTGCTGGTATGTCTGAAGATGCATCGTTTCCAGGAGTGCCACACTGTATGTTTTCAAAGCTTTTTCTTTCCTTCTGACCTAGCACAGAGGGCTGTGTTTGTTACATGTTGAAAGAGTAGCACTGAAAAGTACATGAGCTTTTTCTAACATCAGCGGTAAACTGACCATATAAAAAGAGAGGAAGTCTTGAGTAGTGCTGCAACAGGCTTGTGAGCATGAACTGAACACCTAGGTGTATAGTGGATAGGCCTCGACTTCTCCTTAGAAACGTAAAGTTACTGCAAGATTTCTTGCTCTCTTTTTCTTTCCAGAAAATGTCAATGTGACTCAAATTGTGGCCAGAGAGAGCTAATCAGTAATAATTCAGGGTCAGAAATGACAAGGTTGGGAGAAGTTCATTATTTAGTTGGTATTTTTTCAGAGAAACTGAAATAACCATGTTCTCTATTTCTGCACGTCTACCAGAAACAAGTTTCCAATATATCCCTAACTTGACAAATTTAACAAATTCCTCAGACTATGAAGTGAACATACTTTCAAATTTTACTTGATATAAGCCTACGCTGAAAATAACAGAAGTCCATGAAGTGCAAATTGGAATTTATTTTCTAAAATTTTCTATTGCGCACTCAAGCTGGTAATCTAAGCTTACACAAAAAACAGTATACTGCCACTTGGAATAACCACATCCAGTAATGAAAGAATACCAGCCATGGTGTTGGATTTAATGATCTGCTTGTCTGCTACAACGCTGACCAAGATGACCAACTAAATTCTCCTAAGCCAGCTTGCAAAAGGTAATGGCAGCCCCTCAAATTATCTCAAATTAGAAACAAAGATGGATTGAGGTTTGTGGGGTTTTTTGTTTTGGTTAGTTTTTTGTTTTGTTTTGGGGTTTTGATGTTATTGTTGTTGTTTTTTCAGTTTGTGCCTTTGTCTATTTCAAGCATTTTTATCTAAAATTAAAGGAGAATGTTTTTTGCCAAGTTGCTTGGTTATCTGCCAAATGAGTCAAATAATGTACAAGTGCACCATTCTTCTTTCATGATTTTTCAGTAGAAAATGCTTTCACTATGACTATGTCTGCTTTTGGTTAGCAGTTAGAAATGTGCACACACACTACTACCACTGCTACTGTCTTTTACCTGCCAACAATAGTATGAGCATTACAGTAATTTTTCTTAAGAAAGGAGAGTGGATTTCATTATGAATTTGCCACTGTCGCTCCTGGAGTGGTCAGAGACTTGATGCTGAGTGACATTGCAAGCAGTTACTTCATGAGGCTTAAAGGTCTGATCCAAGCCCATTGAAATTTATGAAAATACCCCCATTGACCTCAACTGGCTTTAGATTAAAGACTGTGATTGTGCTGCTGTTTCTTGGGACTTTTAGTTCAGTAAACCAGGGACAGAATCCAGAAGTAATATCCATGTTTCCTACTTGCTAATGCAGAGCACAGGATCTCACGCTGACTTCCTTTTTTTTTTTTTTCTTCTTCTCTTCTTTTGCTTGTGTCATCAGAACTGCACTCTCTCTTCCAGTATACATTTCACAAGTTTTGGGAGTAGTGAAATGCAGACAATAATGTAATTATTTTATTTAGATGTGGGTAAGCATGAGCGTCAAATCATCTGTTTTCTTACAAGCGGAAAATTTAATTTTAAACAAGTTAAAAAAGAATTCTTCATCCATCAGAAACTGAATGCAGAGTTACAACAGTGAAACAAAATATATCATAGCATGCTACAGCATCATAGTTTCTGTGCAACAGTATATGCTTTCATAAATAAGTTTAAATGCACAATAAGGTACACCATGGAGGTTGTTTACTTTAATCTTTACATTAATCTTGGGGAATTATGACATAAATTCCCCCACAGAGTTAACAGGTACTCTAACTACGATCAGTTTCTGATAGGTGTGAACTGCATATATAACCTTTTGTATCTAGGCCCATCATCTTTGCTACACAAAGAGCTACTGAGGGTCCAAATTTGTGACAAAACAGATGAGTGGTCCTGGTGGGTAAAAAAAAAGATTCACCGAAGTGTTGCATCTTTGGCAGTGGCCACTAGGAGATACATGGGGAAAAATATTAGAATAAGGCAGCCGTGTAATAGCATTTTCCTCTGTCTGTACATTAACAATTTTCTGAACCAGAAGATGTACCCATACTTTTGTGGGGGTTTTTTTGGGTGAGTGTTTGTTTTTGTTTGTATTGTATTGTTTGTTTGCTGGTTTGAGTTTTTTTTTTGTTTGGTTGGGTTTTGTGTGTCTTTTTGTTTGTTGGTGGTGATTTAGGGATTTGTTTGCTTATTTATTTTTAATTTCCCTTTGTTGAGTCTAAGGATTGCTTTCAAATTAGTCTAGGACTTGACCTCTCCATCTTGCATGGCAACAAATTATTGTAACTGTGCGTTATGTGAAAAAATACTGTGTTTTGTTTAAACCTGTTTCCATTGGACTTCACTGGTTGCCTCCTGGAGTTGAGGGACTGAGGAGGTGGACGGCAGTGGAAGGAAGAAACAAAGAATGTACCTGGTCATGCTTATCTTCTGCAGACCTCTTGCAACTTTGTGCTGTCCTACTTTGTTCCCACTTCATAATTTTTTTTTAAGTTCAAGAGATCTGGTGTATTCAGTCTTATCTCGCATAGAAGCTACTCCATTATTTTGAATCTTGTAGTTGCCATTTTTTGTAACATACATGTTCAGGACTAGTTCGTTATTGAACTGGTATATGCATTAAAACATTTTAGAGGGAAAGTAATATTAGATTGCAGTAAGAAGCATGCTGTAGTCTGGCAAAGCCTACAAGAAAGAACTCCCATTCATTTAGACTTAATTGCACTTTTATGCCTCACTGATCACTTCTTTCCCCAAGTTCTGCTTCAAGCACTAGCATATCACAGATTGTTTTGTGGAATTCACAGTCCACGTGATTCTGCTCATAGATCCTTCATCAAGTAACCACCATTGCCAGCCTATCTCTACAAAGGAAGAAATCTGTTCTGAATATGGAGGGTACTAAGCAAGCACAAAGGTCAGCAATTAAAATAAAGAAATAAATAAATTTGTGCTGTGACTGCTGTGCTCTGGCTTCCTGAGCGTCTGCTCTCACAGGAAGAGCGAGTGTGATCCATGTTACCCTAGAAGTTCTCACTTACTTATTGGCAGCAGAGAGATTCCAACTGAAAGACGATAAATGAGGGAACTAATCTGGATAGCGACCTCACATTACGCTAGTCAGGGTGCGTGCACTAGGAAGCTGGCAGTCCATCTTGTTCACAGAGAGAAGGATGGGGACTTAAAGTTTATTGATTTTGTTGTTGTTCCAGATCCTCCAACCAGAACAGAAGCAAGATTAGATGATTTTTTTTTTTTTTTTTTAATATAGTCAACTTCATCAGGAATGTGACTGTTAATGTAACTGTGAGGCAGCCAAGAGCTGGAGAAAACATGATTTAACCAGTCTGGCATTGTCCCTGTACCAGCTAATTGAGAATAAATGGATTTCCAGTGGTATTTTTTACATTTCAGCCATTCCTTGCTGATGATGCTGGCTCTTTTCAAAGACAACAGAAACCATATCTGACTCAAGACATACTTGAGCCACAGATTGTTGCGAGAGTATTCAAAGAATATGTAACTGTACCATTTTCCCTGTGTGACTGCTTCTCTGTACTGACATGGAAACAGTAAAGGACTAGATGAGCGTATGGTGTGACTTGGTGGTTGTTTCTAAATTAGAGCACCTTTGACATTCATCAGCATAAAAGTTTTAGCATAGTGAAGCAATTTTTTGTAAGAACTCCATTTCCATTTAAGTATCTGAAGTAGGTGGATGGATAGATTTTCAGTAGAGCTCAGTATGAGCTCTTAAATGTATATATATATTCTTAACGAACTGATAAGAGTTGCAGGCAGAGACAGGGAATTTCTCCTATAATCTAAATATAGTTTCACAGGGTTTGTATATACATCATCACATTTCACGTGATGTCTATACATTATCACATTGTGTGCTTCATTCCCTTCTTGCAATGTAAGTCTTGGAAATCTGCTTTAAAAGAGAACAGATAATCTTCTTAAAGGTCCTGATTTTAGGCAACAGTCCCTTCCTTTCTCATGCCTCCTTTCAAGTTTCTGAACGTAAGTCAGATGTTTGTGTGTACAGATGCTAAATCCCTCTGTAACTAGCATAAAAGCAGTCTTAGCCATATCTGAGTTGGGTTATTTGATTTGGTTGCCTGTCCATCATAGCAGAAGAGATTGGTCAGGAGTTCCCTTGACACTTTTGCTTTACTTTACCAGGAGAACCAGTCCTGTCATTGCAAACTTTTCTTTCTTCTTAACATGAAAACAGTGGACCTTCAAAGAGGAGATGGTCAAGGAACCATATGACTTGGAACCTAAACATCATACATACAAATTATGAGAGAAACTATTTTAAACCAAAACCATAATGAAGACAATGACCAGGATTCTTCATGTGGTTATTTGGCAGAACATAATACAGTGTCTTTCACGGTATGTTTCCAAAGTGTTGCAGATTTCTATGGTCTGTATGATATTCCTGAGGAGAAAGAAATCTAGAAAAGCTACACCTGCGATTTTAAGTGCACAAAAAGTTGATATTTGTGAACTAGAGATACTTCAATTTGACTGTCATAGAGCATACAAGGAAGCTGTGAAACAGCTTGACTTAAATTATGAGTGTGTGAAATTTAGTGGAGAAAAAAGCTCAAACATGGTGTTCAGTTTTTATTTGGGTCCTTACCGCAGACCCTGCAGCACCACCTCCATGAAGGAAAGGTCCTGATCCTTATCCTCTTTAGGGGAAGACGTGTAGAACTTTCTGGCTTCCACAATGAGAGGAGGAGGAGAGGAGAGACCAGCCCTAATGTGCATCCTACTTGGGGCAACCTGTTTTCTTCTTCATACAAAACTAGTTCTGGTTAGATCCTGTGTCCCTCTCATTTCAGCAAATGCTTAACAATTCATGAGAACGTGAAGCCTGTACTGTCTGATCTGTCTCTTGCCTATTAAGTTTTAACAACCTAGATGTTATGATGACGGATTCCTAAGCATTCGCAAGGTAGTCAAGAGCTCCAGCTAACCTCCATGTCTGGTTTCATGCAAAGGTTTTCTTGACCCCTTTCCATATCAAAGACATTCGTTAGATGGAGCCGCCTGTCCTACTTGGTTCTTCAGTAATAAAGAACAATAAACCAAATAAACCCAAATCCTTTTCCCATGTCAACAGCCTTTTTCTAGTTTGTAGCAAAATGCCTAAAAATTCTATGGATTATATGACATCAGACCACTATGGAGCCACTTTTCAGGTAAGGATTAGTGAAAATATTGTTGTCTGTGTTGAAGAGAAGAATTGGTATTTTCCTGATGCAGGGGAAACTTTTAAAACAGTTTCCCATCTCTGTATGGTGCCATAACTGTACTCTGCTATTTCTTACATTTTTGTGAACTGCTGTAGAGTGCAGTATATTTGACCCCATGATTATGACTGAGATGCTTGGAGTTAAAAATGTTTTTGTTGAGAGTGAGCTGACATGCTGATAAAAATGAACTACATTCCAGACCAAATTTCAGTGTAGTACTTATTTCAAGGCCAGCTGATGGCTTTGATATTGCAAAAACAAAGGTCTTTTGCAAGTGCAAGCTTAGTATCTGTAGTTTCTGGAGGGGTTTTTTTTAGGAATTACTGTTCCAAAGACAGAGTTTTATCTAAAAATCTGCTTGTCTTATCTTAATAATAGTGTTGTCCTTTTGCACCCTCTATTTGGCTTAAGGTGTAGCAAAGATCTGTATTAGTTTAATGTCTACTCATTCAATTAAAATTGTTCAATACTTCTGCTGTACAGTGCAGTCAGCAGCATATCTTAAGAAATACTCCTTTGGATGTTACGAATGTGTAATATTGAGCTGTACAGTTTAATATATTCTTCTGAAGGAGGATCTGTGCTTTTTAGAACACAACCACTAGCTTTTATTTTAACCACGGAGGCAAACTGAGTTTATTAGTGAGCATAATAGGATTAGACATGAAAAAATTGACCCAAACTTTCTAATCTCATTTGAAAGGAGCCTCTCCAAAAGCAGACAAATGCTTTCTTTTTGCTGCCTTTTTGAAGCACCATTTCGCTGAAGCTGACTCAGATTGATAGAATAAGTAAAAAGACGAGTCACATTCTGCAGAGTGACATTATGTCTGACTAAGGCAGTAAGAAGCACTTGCCTTCAATAAAAGGAAATATATTCCACTTCCTATTAAGTTTCCCCTCTGCTTCTTATTAAGTTCAGGTAGGTGTAGTTCCTTGATATAAAAATGTGTATCCAACATTGACTTTCTCCTTTGGTTGAGGACACTAACTAAACGAAATGATCCTCAGCATTGATGGTTGCTTATTATCTTTCAAACACGTAAGTATAGCAGGTTCCTTTTGAATGAAGTGCTATGGTGCCACAGCACAGCTAACCTTGCCCAGGTGTCTGCCTGCCTGCAAAACTCCTGCTGCGTTCCCAGTTGAAGTGTGCTTGATCTCTTCTCTGTCTCCACAGTTAGGGGTCTATTGTTACACTCTCATCTGAAAGCTTGCAAATGACATTTGGGTGTGATCGACTTCTAATGGAAGATTACAACCCTGTGGATCAAAGTGAACCATACGTCGGAAAGGGGCTCTTAAGCATGTTAAAGGTTTAAAATAAAGAAGATAATTACACAGTCCGATTTAGAATTGTTTCTGTACTTGTCATTCCTACTTTTATGAGCCAAGCTTGCACTGTGACTGTACATCCCAGGAGTGCTTTTGTGTAAGAAATGTAATTGTAGCTTACACAAAACTCTTCCAAGGTTTCACCTTTATGGAAGTTTGGTGCATCGGAAAAAAACTTTTGCTGCCTAAAGATTTTCCATATCCATTTTGTTTAAGACTCATAACAATTTTCTTAGGCTTTCACATAATGAACATTCACTGATACTGTTGTGAGATTTAGAGTCCTTTTGTTTTATACTTGGACTAATAAATTGCTTTCTTCAGACTGAGGACTGTAGAGTTCAGAAGTTCAATGGTAGAAGCTACCAATAGTGAAACACAGATAACTGGTTACAACTTCAGGTTATTCTGTGCAATTCACAGATGAGATTAAAATATTGCTCTACATTTGAGAGTTGTCTCTGAGAAATTACCTTACAAGGAAAGCTAAGGATTCTAAAATAATTCTGTGTCCGTCTCTTAGCAAGGTGATTTGTAATGGTTTCTAAATAGTAGAGAGTAGCTGCAGCCTTGTCTAACACTGACCTTACCACTTCACATGACTGATTTCGTAAGGATCTACACGTAGGTGTTTAGATGTTTCATTGCTTCTGTTTGACATAAACTAATGATGTAGACTGGCTAAACATGGTGACATGATTAAACAGTGATGTTAATTAGTGGCTTCTATGAGAGACCTGATCCCTCTTTTTAGCAGCATTTGTAATGCATGTACAGAAGTTAAAGGAACAAAAGTGGATGTTTTCTTTTTGGCATCTGCTAATAGCATTAAGAGTTCAGGAAAAACATTTAAACTTCTCTGGTAAAATGAGTAGGATCCATCTTCATGCCCCGTGGTTGTGCAAAAACAGTATCTTTGTGTGAAGGGAAATGGCAATTTTCTGCAGGCAGTAATCATCTGTACTATTACTTAGATGTCATGTATTGATGATCCTATTTCAATCAAACGTATCTCATTCAGAGAGCTTTTGATGGGAGGAATTTTTGGAAGGGTTTAGGAAGGTTAAATCTGTGAGACATGGCTTCCATCTGGAATGTATTAGCTACAAAGATTTATTAGCCAGAGTGCCTCTGCATAATGTTCCATGGAAAGCAAAGCCCTGCATCTAATTTCCAGCATGATGTCTATATGAGGAGTGATCTTTGAAATATCATAGGTGACAATCAAGTTTGTTATAAAAATAGTAAATGCACAGGATTTTCATGGCACCTATTTTAAGTCCCTCATGAGGGCTGCTAAGCAGGTAGTTGATTTGTTGACAAATGATAAAACTGTAGGAATAGCAACATGCATGACATTTTTAAACAGGATAGACTCTTTAAGCAGTAAGAGTCACATCAGGAAAATTATCAACATTTAGTGGTTGCTTAACTCTGTGAAGGATGGCATTAGGAAATAATAGAGGCAATATTTAACTTTCTGTTTCAGTGTTTTTCTGATTAAATCTGTTTCAAGAAGTGCTGCTTCCGATCAGCAAGCAGGAGGGAGAGAGCTTTAAAGATTCTAATGCATTAAAAAGCTGATTCCCTGCAACTCTAAACCATCATATGTCTGATGGTGATTAAAAATTACTAGCACAAGGACAGTACTGATCTCAGTATCACAATGAGCCAAAGGGGGAAAAAAGTGGGTTTTTTTTAAGTCTACAACTGCAAAAAATGATTCAGTGATGTGCCTGCTAGAGAACATTTCTACACAGAATCAACAGGGCAGGGTGATTGGATTTCAGTCAGTGATGAGACAAAGGTGCCTAAGAAGCTTTGAAAATCTGACCCATTTAAGCAGGACAGTGAATTACTAAATATTAACTGTTACCTTGATGGGAATATTGTTTCTGAAAGACTGGGAGACAGCAACTTTCTTTCTGTAAACTCAGTTGCAATATAAAAAGTGTGAAGATGCCAGTACTCTCCAAAAATCCCAATAAAAACAGCTTCAAATAAATAATTCATGCATCATGATCTACTCCATTCCTGTCTTCTCCTTGGGCTCTGAGTCATGGCTGGTCCTGTGCTTGTAGAATGGATACTGGTAGAAGAACATTATATTTAAAATACATTTTAAAAGTGCGTGGAGGATAGTGGAAAAATAAAACCAGACACTCTTTAAAGAAGTATAAACGTAGAATTAGAACTGTGAGCAAGGAGTCTGGATATCTAAGTTGTATTCTAAGCTCTACTTCAGAGAGAAAACTTTTGTGAAGCTGAGTGAATCTCTAAGGTTTTTCTTTCAATTTTTGAAGTTGAGTGGATGGTGTTACCTGCCTTTGCATAGGAATCCTGCTTCAATTGTGTAATGATTATTAAACCTCTATAAAAGAAGAAAATGAAGTTGCAGTTACATTGCTTTCTGTACTAACAGAAAAATCCATTTTTGAAATATACCAAATATTCCCTCTTACAGACTGTCTTGTTGCTGAACTAAAGTATCAAAGTGAATTTCTAGTTCAAGTTTTCTCCCGTGTGTTTGTGTGTACTTATTTCTGTACACATGTATATATCAAAACATCAGAAAATACACTGCTTTCATCTTTATAGAATCTGTTAACTGAAAAGTAAAGATTATCTAGTACAGATATGTTTAGAAAATTTGTAATCTTCTGTCTTCAGAAGTCTGAAACTGTATGTAATACCTGGAACACACTAGTGAAGAAGGACTCCTGAAGTCTGCTAGTTGCATCCAACAGCACCACTTGTTGACTCATTAGTGTTAAAAACACAAAGATGGCAGAATGTGAAGGACAACAATAACTGTCCCGTTTTGCCATCTGTGTGTTTTGGGGCTGGATCAAGGTTTACTGTTTTTAAATTGCTAATACATTTGGCAAAGGGTTGAAGTTTTGGGGGAAAAAAAAAAAAAAAAAAGAAAAGCCAAAAAACAACCTTTAATCTTCTTGGGGAGTTTGGTGGGTTCAGAAAAGGGTGTTCAATCCAGTTGTTCCTGTCCAGAATGAGGAAGAGAAGGCACTAAGACGACCTTCTGTATCAAGAGCATTGAAAGAAAGATTCACAGCAGAGAAGAGCACTTCTCTGCCTCTTTCCCCTCTTCTGTTTCTCATTCAGGTGGGATGTGAGGTCCAGGCAAACTGTTTGCTTCTTAGAACTTTTCCATTTCTGTATTTAAAATCTTCCTGTGCAACAGGATTGAAGAGTTATCAAGACATTACTGCTTCTAACTGATGCGACAAGTAAGATGGTAGTGACCTGCATTTTCATTTCAGTATATTTGGTGGTCACACTTTGCTATTTAAGGGTTAGTTATAAGTTTAATTTTAAGAAGTTACTTTGCAATATTTGAGCTCAGTCCTTCCTGCTATGCAATCCCGGAGAAAGCAAATAGCAAAGCAGGAAAAATGTAGGGGATCATGTTCATTCCAGAGGCACAGAGTCTTTAGGTGGATAGATCCTTTCATGACAAAAAGGTGCATGTTCAGACAAGAGGTGAGGCTGCATTATGTTATCAGGAACGAGTGTTTCATCATAATGAGTTGTTCATACCCGCTATATATGTGCAAGTTCCAAGGCAAACCTGAAAAAGAGAAACTGGACAGTTTGCTGATGACTTACCCTTTAAGAAGAATACACTTCCCCACTTGCTTCAGAAAGATGACACATTGTCCTGTTGGATGAGGGGAGAGGACTGGGAAGAAATGGGTTGAGTTCTCTGAGTTAAAATGAAGAATTGTTAATTGTACAGAGTAAGTTTATGTTGCAGCAAGTAAAATGCTTGAAGGAAAGCAACATTGGTAGGTAGTCACTTGCCATTAGACACTTCTTTTAAAGGTATTCTTTCTGCAGTTTCACTCACTTGTTTGCTGTGGTAAGTATATGGGAATGGATATCTTTGGAACAAGTAACTGATGTCTAGTTAATACTATGTTTTCAGTTACATATCCTATTCTCAGTGCTTTCTTTTTAAAATAAATTTTTGTTTAGACAAGTGCTAAAAGAACTCATCTTCATTGTGTTGAGAGGCAACTGTAGGGGGCAGCTGTCAGGAAGAGAAACATTATTTGTATAAAACATTTGCAGGACACATTTTCAGCTTGCGTGGCCATTCAGTCCTTTTTCCCCATCCACTTCACATTGCATCTGCCACCAGGCCTACTTCTGGTTTTCAGTGTGGGTATTCCCCCAGAGTAGAAAACAGAGCAAGGAGCTGACTCACCATAATGTGTCAGCACGTTTCAGCTATTGAGCTTTTAGGTAGTCTCTGCTGCAGATATGGCCACTTCTTTTCCTTGCAAAACTCCCAGGAGAAGGCAGCACTGCATCTCAAAATTATTGACCTCCTCTCAGGATTAGCAGTCAAACCCAGATGCAGGTCTTCAGTATGGAAAGAGTCCATAGCAGAAACCTGCACTAAGTTAGCCAACATCAGCCTTGTTATAAAAGGAAGCTGCTATAGAAGACAGAGCTCATGTATTTTGTCTATGGTATACAGCAAGTTTCTTCTACAGCAAGTGGTTAGAAATGTCAAGATGAGTACTGATATTTCTAGACGTGCCATGTGATAAGCTTTAGCTTTCACTGATTGTACACCATCAGCTGTATTTAGAATTTGTTTCAACTTTTTACTAAGTGTATTCTCATTTGTAATTCACTCTAGTGGGAATGTTATACACTGCTAGATTGTTGTCTTGCCCTACAAATATAAAGATGTCATTTTTTGGAGCATCTTGTTTTTGATATATTGCAAAATCTGTCAAATGCAAAAGCTATTGTTAATTCCTCAAATAGCAGAATCTACAGTTTAGTTCATGGTGGCATGTGGTGTGGAGCTAAGAGAGAAATTTGTCCCTTTGTGCCTGTTTACTTGTTCAAAGTACTGAACAGCACATATACTGGAGCAAGGAAAATGTCCTTCGTAAGTTAGAACAGTGATTATGTTAATATAAGCAAAGCTAAAGCATGTGTTGAATGCTTATCAGGCATTAGAATCAATAAGTAGTCTTTAGATTTAAAATTAATGATTTTCTGTGTTCTCCAAAAGTCAAAATCTCTCAAAGTTGTCTTTGTTGCTTCTGATTTCTCCCAAGAGAGTAAGCAGGGTGTTATAAATCATCATACCCACAAAATAAACAAAGTGCCTGACAAAAAATATTTGAATTAGATTTAAAAGAGAAAATCCCTGCCTTAAACCTCTTCAATATTTTGATATTGTAGTCGTGGAAATGTAAGATTAAAAGAAGATCTGGTGCAGCTCTAACTTAACAGTACTGCAGAGACATTAGAAAGAACTTTAACACTATCTTGACACGGGAGTGAGGCCATATTGTTGGATTAAGTCATCTGACTGTGTCCATGCTTTTTATTTGATGAGTCTTTTATGGGTTTACTTGATAATGCCAAGTGATGTAGAAAATTTAAATACATAAAAACATCAGCAGAATAGCTGACTAAAAGCAAAGAGCCTTTACACAATCTTCTCTGAAAAATGGCAGAATAAGTTTTATTTATGAAAGGCTTAAAAATTGAATTAATAATTAAATAAGCACTTAAACATGTATCTGTATGTAAAGGAAACATAAGAGAGAAACCTAGTATATAAAAATGAAAAATTGTAAAGGACATTATTGTGAAGGACAAGCTGACTAAATACATTAGAATTTGTATAAAAACTGTTTACATACACATAGAAAAATACATTTTGAAATGTGAAAGTTGAAACAAACTCATGAAAGACTGAAGCTCTTGTTACAAACTGGCAGCATCCAGTTTCCTCACACATCCTTTCAGGTAGCAATATAAGTGAAAGCGAGGCCAGCTCTGGGTGATGCTGCAAGCCCAGTGAGGAAGGAAAAATTATTACTGATAAGAAGTGTGTATCATTCTACAACATGCAGTGCAGTGTTAGCTATTTATTATGTAGTGATTCATCCCTCTTCATGTTGCAGTAGAATTTCTATTTTCTTCTCTTGCAGTCAGATTTGTAACAAATTTGGAGACTTCTGTCCCATGACTTTCTTTTTGAGCATGTCAGCCTTAGAGATGTTATCCTGTATTTGTGTAAAACCTGTCACTGACAAGAAATATGCAATACAATAAAACATCATTTGCAAATGGAATACAATGTAACCCTTCAGAAAATTCACCCAGGAAAGCCGTGGTGGAACAAAACAAATGTCTGCCAGTAAGTAGTAAAATTTTAAAGCTATGACCTGTACCTACTAAGAATAACTGAGTAGTGAATTAGCTGTGAGATGAGTACACTTTTATTTTAGGAATTTATTGTCTTATTCCATTAAGAAAAGTGAAATACGAAACAGAAATGTATTATCAAGAGTCTGTAGAGACAGAGGAGACAATCCACCTGTGTGAACTATGAGGTGAGCTGTGAGGTCAGGACATGAGGCAACAAACTGTCTCTTTCCAATCTGAAATAAACATGCCCAGCCCTGAGGTGGCAAACTACTACATAAGGAATGTTTGGACTAAGAGAACATTCCTCCCAAAAGTTAAATTCTTTTCAGTAACCTGACAGAACATGCTCTTTTTTTGAAGCAGTAGTAGCCCTTTTAAGCCAGAGAGCAGAAGGTGTTATGCTAAATAAAGCCCTTGGAATGTTTGGATGAACTTCTTGCCTTCTCTTAAAGAAAATTTGACATGTTGACACTCCTTCTCAAATTTTGATCTATGATAATCCACATAAATCCCACCTAGTCAGTTAGTTGGTGTGTGATTTTCTCTCAAGTGTAGTACCTGATCACCCTTTCTTTTCAAGTGCTGGTGACCTCTGAGCAGGTCAGTTTGCACCTTGCTAGTCTCATCTTGGCATACCTCCAGAAGGCAAATAGGTCAGACTTCTGTTAGTGAGCCAAAAAGGGAAGTTCAGTCTGAATGCTTAACAAGAAAATAGAGCATTCTGCAGTAAAAGTTATTCTGATGCATAGCAGGAAGTGCCAGAACTTAGTTTGGGAACTTCCTAGAGCACAAGTAATAGATTTAATTCAAGGCGATCACATTCACCAGTAGTTAATGTGGCATCTTCACCAACAGCCATGAGCTCTTAGCACGTTTCTCAAGTCACCGCAGAGGTTTGCAAGGTTCTCTTCTGCAGCAGTAACATACAGGTGATTTTGATGGACATCAGTGGGACCTCCTAGTGTATGCTATTGAGCTCATAATGTTAATGTCATAAGCACAAATAAGCATCACTACAAAGCCTGATGATGATTTGGTCTCTGCTTCTTGCTTTATCTAAATCTCAACATATAGTTCTGTGTGGGAATCTATATTACTCTTTTGGAATATGTGATAAGCACACAAATTCTGACTGAGTTCATAAAGGACTATCCTGTTGGGTTTATATCAGAACAGCACCCAGTAGTGCTAATGTGCTGCAGGATTGGGCCTATGGAGACTCAGTTTTATTTATTATTATGATAACTTGAAGATATATCAAAATTGATTTTTTATTACATTGATAACAGCAATAGAACTCCCTGTAAGAATTAAAAGGCTCATTAGGAAAGAATTTCTCAATGGTACAAATAACTCTTATCCAGCCAAGCCAAAATGCTATTTGATTAATTCAAAGAGGATTTTTGAAGGGAGCTATTAATCGGTGTCAGATTCAAAAGCTCTCTTCACAGTTAGAATGTAAAATGTTATGTTTTTCATATTCATACATTTCTTAGTGTCTGTTATCATCATATGTCTCACAAAATTAGGAGATAACTGCATAAAGGAACATTGACAAGATTAGCAAAGTCTGGAGCTTCACAAGTTAGTGTTTGAGATAGAAGACTTTAATTGTCAGCAAAATATATTTCTGAAAAATAGATACATTTACATATAGAAATCATGTACAGATAAGCTACTACTGAGTAAAAACAAAACAAAACACACACACACACACACACACAAAGGGCAATGTTAAGGAAGTAAATAATTCCAGGAACAATGAAACTAATGAAGCCTAATATATTTATGGCCTGTGTACAGTCTGGAGGCCCTAGTGTCCAAAACCATGGTTTAGCTTTCTTTGCTTTATGAGCTTTTCCTTCAAAATTTAGATCATTCTCCTGTACACAGGCACTTATTTCATGAAGTTCATTGGAACTGAATATCCCTGAGACATCTACTCTTTTGTAAAATTTGATTTAAATAGGTCAGTAAGTTCAATGTTATGGTGAGGCAGCTGTACAGACAAACAGAACAATACCATAGAGCTTGTTTTCTTAGTAAAAAAAAAAAAAAAGTACTCTCCTAAATCAGAGAACTTTGAAGTGACTTTTATGAATATGTTATTGTGTTCTCATTGTATTCTCTGTTGTGTGTTCATAAAAACTTTTTTGTCTTTCTAACTGTTTGTAGCTGGATGTTAGTGATGAAGGGGAAGAAAATGCTGTGAATAGAAAGACCGCACAAAGAGCATTAGCTTTTTGATTCCTCTTTTCACTACTCTTTAGGAAGCCAAATGCATATGCAATGATTTGGTGAGCTAGAAAAATTTGTGGAGATGTGTATTCATACCAAAAAGTACTAATGCTTAAACTGAAGTATGAATTAGTTCTCTAGAAGCATATACTTAAAATGGATTTAGACCAGCAAATGAGGGAAGAGTAGAGTCGTGTTGCTAAGACTGACCATGAAACATCAAGTTTGCACATTACATAAAATTATTTTTGATGCCTTAAAATACATTCAATCTATGCTCATTGTCATTCACTTTATGGTGAGTCACTTAATAGCATAATATATATCATTTATACTGCTACCCTTCATGCTTTTAAACTGTAATATCCTTTCCTCAATGACTGCCTGTCAGTTTCTCTGATCTAGAGTTGATTTCATAAATTAGCTAGGCCAATTAAGGAGAAAGTTATGATTGGAAGAAAAGGAGAAAGCAAATAAATATTAATCTACCACCCTGAACTACTTCTTCCTAAGATACTAGCTCCCATTTATACTTCAGATTTGCATACAATGTCTTTTGTCAATTTATCCTCATTGTCCATAGATTGTTTAATCAATGTGATATTTTATGGCACAAACTGAGGTATGATGTCATCTGGGTGAACATTGCCATATAAGCACTGCAGCCCAGACCCCATGTATACTTCTATAGTGCCCAGTTATCTCTCTTCTCTTCCTTTGTACAGTCATTAAGTGTTGTTTCACCAAACTGGTAATGGGAACTGTTCTTAATTCCTTTTTGTTGCTACTCTTTGGCATTTGGTCATGTGAATCGCATAAGCTGTTTAGGGCAATCTCTTCTCAGGATTACATATATAGGCCATTCATTAGAATGGTCTTGATTACTCTTGTGCTTGGAAATTAGCCTTTCCATAATTTTTATTTTTCTCCTTTTATGTTCTTAACCCAGTACATCACATGTTTGGGTTGGAAGTTACAGCATATGTTGTTTCCAGGAGACTTTTTCTTTAGGTGAATATTTATTCTCCCAGCCCTTTCTTAGTCTTTTTATTGCACAAAGCACCATGGGCCAATAAACAATATCAATTATAGATGCAAGGTTATTGCTAGAGAGCCTGGATATTGATCTCACATAACTTAGAAATGGTTGAAGGAATGAACTTATTTGTTGGCAGGTGTCCATATCATGAAGCAATCACCATAAATATCTTCAGCCTGGCCTTTTCTTGACTCGTATTACAAATATTAGGAGCTGAAAAATCAGAATGAAGCAATATTGTATACAGAGTTGAAACACATTAGGTAGGCAGCCTGTGAGGAAAAACATGCTCTCTGTATGCAAATTGAGGGCTTTAGCCTCTAGGCCTGCCAGTTTGGTCCTTTGCAAAAGGAAGATCTTAAGTAATGGAGTTCTTTAAAGGAAAAAGACATGTGATCATTAGTGTAATCATTTTTCTAATGGTTTCACAATAAAAAGTTAAAGTATTTGCTTGTAAAGATTCTGAGTGTCAAGCAACATATGACAATATTTCTCATATTTTCTCATATTTTCTTTAATAAAAAGGGAAAATCCTCTGGTTTTGCCATACACTGTCTATTTTTTGTATTGATTCTTTGGTCTCAAAAATATTCAGAATTGAATCCAAAGCTACACTACCTAAAGCTTGATGTTACTTTGAGACTAGTTTTAATGAGGGATTGCAACTCAGCCAACCTCAATTGCTCAGATGCAGCTTCAGCAAGTAGAAAAACCCTGATGATTGATCTACGTGGGTGAGTTGGCATCAGTTTGCAAGCCCTCTGGGTAGAGGCAGAACATCTAGCAGGAAGAATTAAAAAGGAAAAGGGAGAAGAAATGTTTATCACCCATTTCCTAACATTTTATGGCAGTGCTATGGTAAACTGAGAGATGAATGCCTACATTCATGTATTTTGCACTATTCTGAGGCCCTAATAACATTAAATCAGACTTAATACTTCACACCAAATGTTCAGTAAAATAGGGAATGATGTGAATATTTGTTGATGTTGTACACTACGGGTACATCATCAAAAGTAGTGCTTGAAAGACATAAAATGCTGCAAAATAGAGGTCAGAATTATGCTAATATCATGATAATATAAAAATATTAAGTCACCAAATGACAGGATTACAACCCAACTATCTTCAGTCCCTAGGAACCTTTCAGCTAAGCTCATGGTAAATAAAACAGACGGTCCTACATGGGAGTCTGATTACAAATTTACACATTTCTATTAGAACTGCACAAAGCATTTACCTCTGGAGACTGGGGTTAAAATCTGATCCAAGTTACTAGAAAATATTAGTGTAGTTGTCCCAGCCTACTAAACACTTCATTATATAATAAGATCTTCTCTCAATCCTGAAACCAGTTGATATGATTAACATGTTCTTTTTAGACTAGTATAGGATTGGCATAGCCAGAGAGTTACAGAACAGGATTAAATTGACAGGCCTGTGTGAAAAAAAACCTGCTCGTTACTTTAAATAGATATATAAATATATATATATATTCACCAGTTTCTCTACAAAGGCGAGAATTTATTGTGCTAGTAATTCGGGTAGAGATAGATGAACAGGTGGAGTGCAGGTGTACATTCAAAAGTCAATCCATGGAATGGAGATCTCAGTTCACAATATTCAGCAATCTTGCATTATCAGATTTTACTATTCTTTTTTTCTTTTCAGATATCCAATACAAGTCAGTATTTGGTGATTTTTTTGGTGTGTTTTTCTGTGCAGGTACAAACACTGTGGGGTTTATTACATTACTGGAGTCAATAGAGAACTGCTTTTCTTCTGTAACTGCTTTTCTTCTGTTATTGATCCTTTTTTACTATTCATTTCATTTTCTATAATTGCATAAAATAGTATATATTTTGAGAATTTAATGGCAATCTATATCTACCTAAATACTATGGAGATAATAAAGTCTTTACCTGTCAATATTATCATTTTTTTTCTCTTATTATATTCCCTTTCCTCTTATTAGATTTTTAGGCAGGCATTTTAAATTCCTGAAGTCATAAACAACATAGAGCCAAGCCACTGTAAAGGCCTAACACATCAGTAAATGTCACTAAAGTGTCAACTCTTTGCATCATAACCGCAGTTCATTTCTCAACATTGACAGTGATGCTTATACTGGATAAAGATTGTAATGGGCATATTTCCAAATCTTAATTACATCAGGCATAGGGATGAGGAACAGTCTTTTTCCTCATGGGGAAGGGAGAGTAGAGCTAAATTTGGCCATCTAGAGCCCTACGCATCCCCGTTTATCTGGAGATAATAGGATTAAGTTAATCTATGGGACTTCCCTAGCTAGAACTGCCTTGCTGCCTTCAGCAGGGGTCTAATAAGGAGACATATAATTGGGTATATGGTGAATAAGAATAAAAAAATACACAGTATAAGCAATATGCTTGAGAATAAATAATGACAAATTGGATTCCATCCAATCCCTGCAGAGCTGGTTAAAATATAGCAAGATGTGTGGAATTACAGGGTGAAGTGTTTATCTTTCTCATTTCCTAACTTTTGTCACCTTGTCTCAAATCTCACACATAAAGTATCTTTTAAAGTTTAAGAAGAAGATGGGGAAGGGGAATTACAGCATTTGTTTGGTACTAAGAGAAGTTTTTTAGTGCTGTTCATATAAGGTTAAAAATGCATAAAATGTAAGTTGCTACAAATACAGGCTGCACAAATATGAGTTTGGTGTTCTGACCCACATCCACTTACAGAATTTAGTCTATTAACAGTTTAGCATTTACTTTTACTTTTTTCACCTCTAAAAGAAAAGAACAAACATGGAGAATATAGCCCCAATGGAGTAATTAATTAGATTGTTCACTGGCAAATATTTCTGTAATTTATTTAAATACATTTCTTCTATTTTTTTTTTCTGTTTTGGAGGAGTTTTTAAATAAAATTAGAATGACTTTATTTATTATTTTCCCACTCAGATTTTTTTCTCTTAAAGATTAAAAGGTCTCATTGTCTTAATTTTCTGTCTATCAAAATACACCAGAAGCCTTTGTCTGGTATAAAAGACACAGTCGTTTACTGATATTTTCATGCCTGTGACCTATGGTGTGCAACTGTAAATATAAAATAACCTGTATCGGTGGAGTTTCTCTGCTTCGGTTGTAGATGCAGAACAATCACATCAATGAAATTTACAAAGGCTGCTCCAGAGATCTGGAACAGGGTTCAAAATCCTCTTGCAGACTAAAAGGGTGTGATCCACCTTCATTTGTTCCATTTAGTGGAGGAATGAAGTCAATCTGATGCTAGCATACCTCAGGAGTGACTCTGTAAATCCTTAGGATACTATGGTAGGTAGAGCTAGTTTTAGAACAGGCTTGTCCTGTCCATTTTCTCCCCTTTCCTTTGTTTCTTGAAGATGGCCCTGATTTTGAACTGTTGCAGCTAATAGTTAAGCTGTCATTGTTCCATCCATAGGCATCTTATTACTTGCTTGCCAAAAGGTTTGCCTGTACTAATGCATCTCTTATAAATCTCAGCCTGTGTTAAAAAGTTGCAGTGCCCTATCTGACTATGAAGCAGAGAGCAGCATTAGTATGTCTACAAGCAAGGCCACATGTTTATTAATAACAGTGCAGACAGAATGACAGAAACCTTAAGAAATCATAGAAAGCCACAGAGGCAAATCTAAGTGAGGAACAGCAACATAGAGATTACTATGAACAATAAACTGAAGGCTTCTAAAAAATGTAAGCAGTCTATTTAGGAGAGGACTGGAAGATCTATGAACCTTCAGCAGGAGCGACTTAAAAGGATAATTAGAAGAGCTAAGAGAAATACTGAATGTTGCATTATAGAATATATCAACAAACAATAAAAAATTCTTTAAATATATTTGCAAAAGACAGAAAGTAAAAAAAGTAGTTCACCAGAAATGAGTGTCGAGAATTGGAGACAAGGTGAAAGGGAAATAGAGTTTTGTTTTGCTCTTGTTTTCACAGGCTTTTCTTAGAGATTTTAGAGTATGAGTTCTATAACATACATGAGTACCAAAGCAATGAACATTGTTGAGTAAACGCTGAATTTGCAAAGTGGATGGAGAGCCAAGTATAAATCCAAATTACTAAAGTTAGATATTTAGTGGAAATTATCTAATGAAGTACATACAGCTGTTTTTATCAAGCAGAAATAAAAGCTCACAGATCATGGCTTCTAAAATATATTTATGTCTCTAGTAGTAGATTTTTTAAGAACTAGAATACACCTAGAACAACATGACCTTTTCCAAATGAAAATGGGTAAAAAATGGGTAAAAACAGGTAGCTTCATTTCAGGTCTGGGGTTACAGTCCTGCAAAGACAGTATTTCTGTGTGTACATGTTTAAAATTCAGGGATGTACCCAGCCCTACTGAAATTCTTGAGCCTTTGGAGATAGTTCTGCGACAGCATATATAGGAGCTGGCAAGATTGTTAGATATTCTGCCTGGATTTTCAGGTAAATCAGTGATGAGCAGATTTAAGGAAAGACCCAGGAAAGAGAATGAATTTGTCATGTGCATTAGCTCAGTGCTTCACAGTAGACACTTTTAGAAAAGTGTTACAAGTCATTTGCATGTAAGTTTTTGCAAAGTACTAATACGTGCAGAAAGGAAAATATAACAAATAAGTAAATCTTATCAACTAGAAGACCTTCATCCTTTGGGATTAAATTCCGATCCCAGTGAAATCACTAGGAGTTCTGCTACTAGTGACTAGACTGGAGCCACAATCACATCCATACTTGCTTGTTGTTGTTGTTTTTCTAATTAATATCAGTAATTTTTTTTTAATCTTCTTTAATCTGGATCTTAAGTGGTGAATACCTTGTATTTTTTGAAATAATTATCTTGGAAAACTTGACACATGAAGTGTGAGGAAATCCCTAGGGCAACAAGAATTTCAGGAAAGTAGTATAGGAATCTCATTTGATTAATAATAGTATAGCAAGCACCATAATTAGAAATATAATAAATACAGTTGAATTCAGTGAGTATTAGAATTCTTGTCAACTAATTTTCAGCTGCATTCATCAGATCTAAAATCATCCCAGACTCTTACCAGATCTGTCCTTAAACAATTTAACAAATCACAGTGACAAAAAATCCTGTATCTTCATTATGAATCCCTGTATAACAGCATCACATTCAATCCTTCACCAGCTTTTTATTATCTCCTTGGATTAGCTTCAGACTCAAAATTAGCAAAAAGACATTTCATTGGGATCAGTGGGGTTCCTGAGATATAAACCTTGTGAAGGACGTCTGTGTCACTGGGGAAATCCTTGTATTTCATTGAGCTGTAGTTGAAATATCATTTACCCAATTTAAAGTTATTTCAATTTATGCTAACATCAGGGACTGCATTCAAAAATGACTCAGCAGTTCAATTCATAGTGGTTCATTGGAACTTTTTGGTAATTTTTCCTTCTCTTATATTTCCACTGAAGGTCTAGAGTAATTAAAAAATTTGAAACTTAAAGAAAATTTCCCAGCTTCAAAATTTTTATTTCCACACCATCCCAGTCTTCTTCACCAAAAGGACAGGCGACTCTTGAGCAGCAAGCTCAAATTGCAAATGTGTATATGTCATGAAACTGAAAATTTAATTTTTATTATTTTATCTAATTTTGATATTTCCTAGAAAGGTTTTTCACAACTCCTTCGGCTCACATGAAAGCCTGTGTCACCATGAATAGTCTTCCAAAGAATGTAACATACAATAACAACAACAGAAACTAAAAGAAGACCTGAATATTTCCCCCACCTTAATACTCAGAAAAAAATGGAACTTGTATTCAGAAATGTGTGCTTGGATTATACATAGTTTATGTTTGCTATTACTGTCAGTATTATTACAGTTGTGGCACCTGGAGTCATGATCGCTCTAGTGCCAGGTGCTGCGTGAGTTTGGACTAGCCAATGGCTCTGCTCTAGACATCACCCAAAAAAAGTTGACACTGTTCCGTCTTACATCATGTCAGTTGTATTGCTCTTCGTGCTGTGTCAGGGGGCTGAGAAGGCCACTTCACTTTCTAGTAAAGCCTGACATTCATTTCCGGACCCAACTTTTATCTGGGTTTTTAATATTACATCTTTGGTCATTGTTCCCCCTTTGTCCCAGAATCTCAGTAAGCCAACAGAAAATGTACTGGGAAGCTAATAAACACTCCTGTCATCCAAGCTATCAACATTATTGCGATGAATTAGAAAACATTTTTGCAGTTTTACCTTAGATCACTAGTGGTACTTGGTGCCCATTACCTACAGGCTTGAATGTGTACACGCAAAAAGATTAACTGTCTGAAAGGTTTAATGATACTTGTGAAGCAGTCAACCATCATTTCCCTCTGTCAGATTCTACTACCTGAAAGACTCAGGTTAATATAATGATTGAGTGCTTCCACTTTATGCCATATGCAGTAGTGGTATTGCTCTGTATATTACATGTAGTATTATCTAGCAGTTGTAAAGTGTTTTGCATGTGCACTCTGTTTTATGACCATTAACTAATTAATCCTCACAATTGCTCAGTGAAGTAAACAACAAGATGCTATCACCCATTATTATCACATGCTTATGCTGTCATGCTTCATTTCTGAATTTATCTATTTACTTCGTAATGCCATATCTAAAGGTTCAATAAAAACAATTGAAAATAATGAAAGAGAAGGGAAAGTCTGGCTTTTAGAAGCACATATGACATATTTTTATACTGGCAGTGAGCTAATAGAATTAGAGAGTACAATGAACTCTAAAAGAAAGAATATAAAATGAACTTCACCCATTCTACTTGATAGATGAGATTTACTAAGAGACAGGGACTTAGTTGCTGTTTTGGGGAAAAACAAAACAATACAAAACAAGGCTAAGTAAAAATGCATCACAAACAGAGTCAAACCTCATTTTGAAAAATTATGAGATTTTCTTGCAGGGAACCATACTAGATGCAGAATCTTAAAACAAATATAGTATATACAAATGGTTTCTTCTAAATACAAACATTTTAATACTGTTTAAAGTTACATGGGATAATAGGTCAAACCTAGCAGAATTTTGTCTCTGCTGGGAAAGAGTTTTCTGAAAAATTTCAGTGCAGCTGCCAGACAGTGAATCTACATCAGTGTTTTATTTCACGTCAGCAGTAAAATGCCAAAAACCTGAGAGTATTCAAGAAGCAATTGGACAACACCCTCAGACACATGGTGTGGATTTTGGGGCTGTCCTATGCAGGGACAGGAGTTGGACTCAATGACTCTTCCAACTCATGACATTCTATGATTCAGATCAAGGATGCAGTTCTGAAGTGATGCTTGTCATCCCCACGTACCATGTTTTGCTTCACATCATGGAGCAGTCCTGAAGCACTTGGAACTAGATTCCTTTTGGATTAAACCAAAGCACACAAGTTCCGGGAGTGCCACCTAACGCACTCCAGCTGCTAATGGCTATTATTCAGTCCACAGGACCAGACTAGATCTGGTGTGAAGTAAAACCCTCTGAAATGCTAATAGCATAAATTCAAGATCCTCAGCACCACCTGTTTCATTCTACAGACCATTCCTTTTGGGCTGCACTATTTGGAAACACATAGAAAATACTAAGAGCTGAAAGATGTGACTGTAAGTAGGATTCAGCTCTCTGTGTTTTTTCTGTGGCAATTTTCAGAGGATGCCAAGGAAGTTTGATGATGAAATCCCATTGATGTTTAATAACATTTAGGTTTTCAACTTACTTGCCTTCATCTTACGCATTCAGCATACTAGCATGAAAATACACCTCAGTTTTTTTTATCTTGGTCTTGCGAGAAATAAGCACCAAATTTAGTGCATTTTGCTTGATTTTACCTACCTATTTAATATTGTCTATTTATTTACAACTGCCATTTATCTACTATGTAAATTCAGCTTTGATAGAGGCTACATTCAGCATCAAGAAAGTCTTCATGGGATTTGGTTGGCTTTTTCTTGTGGCCATTTGATCTCATTAAAATATGTAGGCTGGAGTTAATATATTTTTTCCTACTGAACACAAATAATGCATTCAATATTTTCATAAGTTTTGGGGTTTTTAATTTTACAGGGCTGTTTTTTGACAACATCAAAGCTAGCTTATATTGAATAACAACTCCTTAAACATACTTTCTGGAATAGGAAGAGACTTGCTGGTAGAACCGCACTGGCTGGTAGTGAAGGCTTTTGGTAGGAGCTGGTAGCCGATGACTGTGCTTTTGAAAAAACTTTATGGGGGAAAATGTGGCAAACAGAAAAAAACAGTCCAAATTCTGAATGTTAACAGTGTTTACAATTGGGAAAATACTATATTTCATGAAGTGTTCTTTTGTGGGGTATTGTAATTTGTATTAATATCATTGTTTTATTGTATTTCTCTGCAACAACAACATCACAGTTTAATATAAGTAATGATTTTTCACTTTCTAGTTTGGCAGTGGTTGAGTTAAAATAGTATTTTGCTTTGGGATCTGGCACACAAGAAAATACTACAATTTCAACCTCAGAAAAGTAACCCCAATAAGGTATTATAAATTGACTAGGTTCAGAATAGGGGTGGATGATTAGATTCCAGTGTTTCCTGCTGAGTGGTACACGCTTGTTTTGCAATATGATTTTGAGTCAGAGATTCAAACAGAACGTGCAAATCCTATTCAGTCTCTCAGCATTGTTGATCTGTTTTTTATTGATTTTTCATTTGTGCAAATCCAGTAATCTCCATATATTTTAGAAACCTTATACTAGAATGCTGCAGAATAGGAGTTTTAATTAGAATTACATCCAGTTCACCAAAGGACTTCACTCTTTTTTAGGGGGATGCAGCATTGTCCTAGTTTTACTGTCTTCATACAGTACAGTTTTCCAAGGAAAAAAGTTCTCTTTCCACAAAACAAAGACAGAGTAATTGAATTTTATGGATTTTGTGTCCACCCTTTGCCAAAGACAATGACTTTCCCTATGTATGTTTGTTCCACACACAGGTAAACAACATTTCGTTGAGTATAGAGGGGTTTTTATCAAGTTTTCCTAGTTTCTTTATTTTATAGTATTAAATAATAGCAGGATTTTGGCATTTTACTTTTGAGGAAATTTATTAAGTATGCTTATAGGCTTGAAATTGACTTTAGGAAAGAAACTGGTTTGACTTTTTCTGCCTGTTAGCTTTCTCTCTGTTAATTTTTCTCCTAGGTCTGTTGAGTAGTATGCAGTGACATTGTAAGTGGGATGTTATTTCCTCACATCAGTGCCTTGTTAATGCTGTTCATTAATCTAGAACCATGAGCTTATTCAGAGGTGGTTAGATATTCCATATTTCTGTAGGGTTTGAGGGAAGGATGACAGCTTACTTACAGCATCAGAAACCAGATCTCATTGCATTGTCATGTCATTTTTAATACTGATAAAATAGCAGAGGCTGCATGTGAACACACAGCCTGCAAATGGTACAGCATCACAATCCAAAATAAGTAATTCCATCAGCTTCTAGTAAGCTGAAGCCTAGATTGTTTTAAATAGAATTATTACTACGTGAAAAACCTTTCAATTTTGTTATACAGCAGGCCATGTTAAAGTTGTAGGAGCTCATTTTTGTCTTGGTCTGCTAATTTTTATATTCAGTTTTTATGTAATGCTTTGCATTATTTGTGTATCAGCCTTGAGGTCCCTATGAAGATCAGTATCCCATAGTGCCCATATAATGTTCTTGTCCGTTATTCAGACAGCTAGCATGTGCTAAAGTGTCCATCTTCCTGGTCTGTGCTAGGGTTTAGTATTGAACTTCACTTGCTTTAATATCCCTACACACTTTTAGAGAGAACTGATTATCAGAAATAGATCATTTTATTCACTATGTTGGAATTTCAGGGTATTTTTAATATTTAACAATATTAGTGTTATTATTTTCCTCACATTTTATAAAGAAATGTGCATACCCCAGTGTGAGCTTCTTTAATATAGTTTTCAAGATGTAGTTTTCTAATATACATAATTTTCAATATATAAAACGATCCAATCTTTTAGTTTTGTTTATTGTTGATAATTCAAATACAGACATCCCATTCTTAAAAAAAAAAATAAATTCCTTTCCTGTCGTTAGGTCTTCTACCTCAACCAAGTTGGAACACTGACATAAATACTTGTCATTCTGTCTTCTGGCAGACCTAGGCATAACTTTTTATGATTGACTGGATTTACTGCAATGTAAAACTACCAGTGGGAGCTGCTGTGACTGGACAGAGCAGCACTCAGAGCTCCCACAGGCCATAACTGTAACCCTCAGGTTTTTAGTTATTGAAGGAACTACTAAAATTATAGATCTGAACACTAGAACTCATTAAACTGCAGCTCAGACAAAATGTAAAACAATAATTGTAAAAATATTCAAATGTTTAAAAAGTGGCATTATCAACCACACTGTTGCAGACAGAGAGAGCAATACCACGCCAGATCTCCAAGGGAAGCGAATCAATAGAACTCTATTGTGTTCGGTGGCACCACACTTATTCATTCCTCCTGTAGCCCAGGCTCTTAGTCCATTGACAAAAACTCTGCACCTCCTACAGATAAATACACAGTCTGAGATGCTTCTGTGCTTTTTTGTACTTTTTGAGAGGAGAATATTAACTGCATTTTAAACAATACATTAGGGAAAATTAAGCATCAAAAATATCAGAAAGGTTTCTTTTAAAAGGAATGCAATTTAAATTTTACAGAAACTAGCTCATATTCAAATGGGTATCCTATTCAAATGAGTTAGAATTTTTTGATGGTGTTATGTACAACTATAATAAAAGCAATGTGAAAATAGCATTCAGAGAATTTCGCAGTAGGGGTTATAATTGTGCTCGCTTAGAGACCTGTGCTGCCATCGATACATGTGCACAGCTCCCATTAACAGTAATAGGACTAACGCATGCTTTTTGATGGCAGAATGGATTCTTACTCTGAGTGCTACCATATTACCATCCCTACTGTGATAATAGCAATATCATATTGCCATGATAATAGATGCATCACTGGAGCTAAATTAAGATTCTCAGAACCAGAACTGTGTGAGAAGTAGGAACAACACCTGAATGGTAGTGACCGAGAGCAGTGTGCTTGTACAGGACAAGAACAGGTATAACAGCATGGGAGAACTGGGCAGAAGACTTGCAAGCTCATGGTCCTTTCTATGTGTTTTTTGAAGTTAGTGGCTAAGTAGTGTAGGGTAAACCCAGCTCTGGCTCACTGTGTTTGCCTTCCTCTGCAGCAAGGATGACACTGGAAGGAGTGAGGAATCCCGAAACAGTCAACATGAGATTGTGTTTGCCTCCTGTGCGGCTGTTGTTGCTAACAAGGACAGGGGCTTTGTCACGTTTGACATCCCGCCTCTGGCCCATCCCTGTGCAGGATAAGGTGTACCTTTGATCTTTCCTGTATCTCAGTGCAGCACACCGGGCAGGGATCAGGTTGCTGCCCTGTTTTCATTCTGGAAAGGAGCCCTCTTGCAGCACAGGGCTCCAGGTGCGTGCCCTCAGCTGCTCTCCTGGGATTCCGTAGCAGCACGACAGAGACTTTTACAGCTCCAAGTGTGCATCTCCCTTTGGGAAATATCAGTAGCACGTGAGGGTCTTGAAACCATCCTAGTTTATTTATCCTTACAAATACAGTGACTGGAGACATAAAAGAAGTTTAAAATAACAAAACAGCTTTTATGCATTTAATCTGCCTGGATGCTTAACATTTTCATCCAAGTTTAGACATTCCTACTGATCTTAGATAACCATATATCTAGGGATGGAGTTCAGTCTGCTTTCCTGCAGTCGATGCATGTCTCTTGAGCTCAAGAACGCAGATTTTTATCTACTCCGTTGGTTCTTTGTTTCTGGTTTGCCTACCTGAAGCCCTCTTCCCCTGTGTAAAGGCATTGTCTGCCTTCCTGTGGACTTGCAGAGAGCTCCTGTGGTGCTTAACCCTTTGAACCATGTAGAAGCCAGCATAATAACAATCAGGTACACAAAGGGATATATAATATGCATTAAAATATTACTTGCAGCCAAAACATTCTTCATACACTTGTTACATCTTATTTAGAAAATCCTCAGTACAAGAATACCTGTGATCTGTTTTGCATTTTAACATGCAGAAGTTGCCACACAATCAAATGTGAGATTTATCTATCTGTGACTGCCACAGGTAAAACAGCGTTCCTAATAAAGTCTATACTAGTGTCAGATGGATAAAAATCCCTAAGTCTTTGAATGTACCTGTATAGAACAGGATTTCTCGGTGCCTTCTTTCTTTAGATTGTTAGCATGCTCTTATTTACCATGGCATGTGATGGAAGTTGTTGCGGAAAGATATTTGAATGCTGTATACAGTCTGAAAACATATTTAAAGCTGTTGCTTTCGATTTTTCTTTTAATTCCTTGATACCACCGCTAATGTAAAGGACATGGATTGAAGAGAGGATCTTCTTTTCCTAGGCAATGTGTTATTGATGAGCTGGCATTTGCCCTGTGGCTCTCCCTCAGGATTGCTTACATCTATTACTCACACACATCGATTGGTTAATTTGATAATTCTATCACCAATCAGCTTGTGTCTGACCTTTTGCCATGGCAATGATGGCAGAGTCTTCATTTTTACATCGCAGACCTGCTAGATTGACCTTTCTGAGGAGAATGTCAAGACATCCCTTGATCTTAACCTGTCACTAAATTTGTTAGAATTACACTGTCCCTTAACCTTGATCTATTGTATTTGTAATGTTCAGGATATGCAGTTTGTGTGGAAATATTCTTAAATAAGTTATGTCAGTCAAAGAACAAGACTTTCCTAATTAAAATTAGCTTCTCATAAGAAAGTGTACATTTTAGGAAGTTTTCATGTCTCTTTTCCTTCCATACATCTGTGTAGTTCTCCCTGCACAGTAGGCTACTCCCTAACAAGTACGTTCCCTTTCAGTGACCATTGAAATTAGAGGAATTTTTTATCCCTGTCTCTTGAAGATTGGTGAACTAAACAGTTTGTTCGACTACCCTATTAAGTAAGAGCTGTGCTACAGAGGATTTCTAGGACCCCAAACAAGATTTTGCTACCAAGCTGAAGACAAGCATTGACTGCTTTTGCTATCCCCAGTAAAGTTATTTCCATCTCCAGGTGTGCCTAAAAATACCTGGAGCAGGTTTTCTACCAATCAGGCAAATTACACTAACTTTTTGTACCTGAAAGTCTTAATGCTGCACAGAGTAGAACACTGTGCCATTCTGTCAGCATATTTGGTATACTCTTTAAGAAGAAATCATAGTCATATTTAATATGTGTCTTTTAATAAATCTACTTGTTCCATAGCCCAGCTTCCAAGTGAGCTTTTGATAATAAAGGCCGTATTCTGTTTGCGATAATGTGCAACTTGTCACTATGCAAAAACTCAAATTTGTGGTACAGTCAGTTTATCACAGAGCACATAGGATATAAGTTGCAGTTTCTTTTTGTTAAGGCATTTGCAATACTTTGCTGCGTTTGAATATCAAGTCCTCTGTTCTCCCAAAATTGTCCTGTTTTCTCCTTAGTGGACAATACAAGGGCATCACTTTGTGACTCTGGATGTGTTAGTTTAGTTCTCAGTTCAGCTGAAGGAAGAATACAAAGAAATCTGCCTTGTTTTTTTCTCCCTGTGTGTTTTGAAATTATATGCATGTAATTCAGTTATGTATGAGGGAGCCAGTTCAGGCCATTCTCTGGTTAAAGGTTTCCCTTTGGGTAAAAAGCAGTTGATAAAAGGGATGTAATTCCTGTATTTCGTAAGGATGACTAACACTGAGGAAATACAATTTCAATGAAATTTCGTAAAATTTGTAATATGTTCAGAAGATGCGGACTTTCATACTAAAGTCAAGCCTGAAGCAAATTTGAATGGGCAAGTTAAGGGGCTGTTTTGTTGCTAGAAAAAGAAATCTTCCATTTGGAAACAGAAGTTATCTCAGAATATAGTTTTTAACTGAGATTGCTTTCTTGTGTTGTATTTATTTCAAAAACTAAGTCTCAAATAACTTTAGGGAGTGAGAGCAATGATTTTACCTGAACAATAACTGTTCCATCATTATGTTTAGCCAAATACTATCTGTATTATAGTACAAGTGATCAGCATTCATACTAAGCTGCAATCCAGCTTTTAGTAGTAGTCACTGGATCCTACATCAAATAGATTGTTTTGCTCTAGTTAGCGCATAGTAATCATGCTGCACAAAACCAAGTAGAGAGTTTATAAACAAAAGGTTTTATGATATACTGGTCCAGATTCTTTACAGTGTAGGATTCCAGCTACCAAGGAAGTAATGCAAACTCGAGCAGTTCCACTTTGAGATAGTGGCTGTATATTGTTATGTTTTGCATGTTGTCATTTCAGTAGACCTTAAAGATGACATGAGGATCGGGATCATGCATAGCCTGACTGGTTGTGGGTGTTGTGGGTGTCAGCGGGAGGGAGGGAGTGGAGGAGGGGCTGTGTTTTAAATTAATCAATGTAACTCTTATAGAAGTGCAAGAAGTTTATAAATTCTTTTTTTTTTTTTTTTTTCTGGGAAGTGTGGTATTCACATGTCATATGCCATGCATCTGTTTGCATTATCTTGTTGTACATGCCTTTGTTTTTGCAGTATGGTTTTTGAGTTAATTTTAGTTGAGATGTGTATATCATTCATTACTGTGAAACATGATTCAACCAGGTAGCAATCCTAAACCAGCCTTTTTACACAGCTGTACAAATGCAGCTCACTTCTGACCCCCATAACTCCTAATCCAGCACTGTTTTTCAACTAGGAGGAAGCTGTGATGGTTGAGAAGTTAGTACAGAGTTGATTTGTAATGAGAACAATTTTTGCTAAAAATGAGGATGGGACCACTAAACTCATTTCACTTGTAATCTAAACCAAATTCTGGTCTAAGTCTCCATAAGTTAAAGGTTACTGCATTAGCCATCTATACCCTTTGTGTTCACAGAAAATGAAACTAAAACTAAATCCCAATTTCATATGGACCAGAACATGCCCCCACTAATTTGGAACATAAGAAGACTGAACAAAGAATAAGAAAATTTGTATTTAAAAATTGAAAGATTAAACAGTTGTCATTCTGTTTGATTTATAGCAATAGAAACAATTTCCATTGGCTTCACAATGTAATCTTGGCTGAGTTTGCAAAAAAAGACATTGGTTAAACATATTTTTTTAAATATGCACAATGAGACAGAGTTCATACAGTAACATCGTTGAAATTTTAAATTATAAGATTGTATATAGCTAGATAAGAAAGAAGAGGGCATAGGTGGAGGAAGAGACAGTCACTGGCAAACTGAACACAAGCTGCAGTTGAGGTGATAGTGGAAAACTACTGCCCTGCTGGTTGAAAAATGGGATTTAATGCTCAAAGCCACAGGCTGAAACCATTATTCATGACTGGTGCTCACTTTTTGATTCCAAAGAGTAATAGATTTCTGTATAAACTGATGACTGTAGTTCATATAATTCTTATTTTATACCCATTAGAAAACTGATGGAGAAAATAATTTCTTTCTTCTCACCTCCCATAAACCTGTGTGCTTCCCTGCCATTAGATCAGGTTCCTGACTACTTCCCTTCTGCCTTGGTTCCCTCCAACCCTCCTGCCCCCAGCACAGTAGTCAGGGCTTTCGTTGTTTCCTCATCTCCTCTCTGAAGCGGGATTTCATCAATCACGGTGGTAGTAGTCTGCTCTTGTAATCAAGGCTGAGATCCATCAAGTGTCGTTGCTGCAGCAGTTCCTTCCCAGCTCCACAGCAGCTCAGGTTTCTGGGCCCTTTCTGAGGTTTAGTGCCCTTGTGGCGATGGCTCAGTGACTGGAAATATCTTCAACTCTCTTACAAGGGGATTTGCAATTCCCATTGAAACATGGTCACAGCAGCCATTATATGAGAAATCACTCAGGCTCCATACAGCGCCATGATGTCTTATTGATCCGTGAGCGCTATTGAAAAAAGGATGTAAGGAAGGAGGGGAAGAGGAGAAATTGTCAGCGACATATGTGCATATGAAAAGAGCAAGGGAGGAAGGTGGAAACGTGGATTTGCAGCAGTCAGAATCTTACTGTGCAGGCAAGCTGTATTCAGAAGTGCAAACAAAATGCTGGTGGCTACAACAAACCCTGTATGTGGGCACACACACACATGCTGAGGAGTGTTTCAAGGGGTCTGAGGTGTTTCCTGGACCACTGTTTCAAAGGTTGCTCAAAAAAAGTGGCCTTTTATAACCAACTCAAAAAATACATAAAATGAACAAACTCTTAGATTCTTATTTTTTTTTTTCCTTCCCTTTCAAACTCCAAGGACGTTTCCTTAGAAAATGCTGGAGGAAAGCCCACTGATAACTCAGAAGGTAAAATAACATATGAGTTATTAAAAGGTCTTTTCACAGAAGTGGGATTAATTTCCATATCCCTTAGGAATCCCTGCACATGTTGTTATCACAAAAATGGTGTTTTGGTGGGTGGGTTAAAAATTAGTTAATAAAATTAAATTTAAAAATGCTTAGGCTATAGTGCAGGAGATCTAGCCAACACACGTTAAAATAATAAAGTCCTCAACAAAACAGAAGCAGAATCTGCAGTGTGTTTTTTATCTGAAGATATTATTTGATACATTTTTTTACTGAACATGCATCAAAATACATTCTGATTCAGTCATGACCTCCAGTAATGGTCTGCACCTGAATTGTTCCCATTTAAATAGCCAAGGAAAAAGCACAGGAGAAAATTACATTTTCTGCAGAAAATATCTTACCGTAGTGAGGTTTTCATTCATTGTTAATTACAGAAGAGAAGTGTGAAAAGCTACTATAATTCTAACTGTATTCTGTCAATGACAGTATAGGACTTTGTTTAAATCCTTTTGTGTGTACATCTTCTATGTAATTTTGGGACCATTTATTTATAACTATATTAGCATTCTACAGTACCTGGGATATGTTTTGCTAATATAAACATCATCTTTCTTCTTCAGGTATTATTTTTATTTATGTGGTTTATTATTAATTGTCCTAAAAGCAAGAATTACCACCAGCTCCTTGAAAATGAGATAACCGTACCTCTTTCTAAAGCACTGGAGGCTTTTTAGGACTCCATTAAGCCCTATGTTATTTCTTGGGACACCACTATACTATAATAACAGAACAGTTTACTCAAAATTGTAGGACTGCGGTGCACAAGCCGATATTTTCAAACACTGTGTTGGCTGGGATGTGAGGGAGCATCAACCCATTTGTTCTCTGTGATTTGTTTTCCCCCAGTGGCCCTAGTAAATAAATACTCGTGCAACAGCAAACAGAGAAAGATGTTGAGATTGCTATCTTTCATGAGGATTAAAATGACAGTGGATTGAAGACAAGGCAAATACAGCTTAAGGATTTGGTGTGTGTTCTTTTGCAGCTGACAGGGCACACAAACTTCCTTAATATTCTTGGTCCTTTGATGGTGTAAAGTGTCTGTGGACCCTCCCATTGTCTCCTGTCATTATGTTGCAGCTCTATTTCTTGCCAAGAGAAACCAGACATTTCTATCCCTTTTTATTGCATTCCAGGTGGTAACAAGACGTTTAAAGCTTTCCTCTTCATCTGAGTTTCTGTTTCAATTCATGTCATGCCAAACTATTTTTCCATGCTGGTGGTGTGCTTGAACCATATTAAATGTTGTTTCTTTGCAATTTTACAAGCCTGCAATTGTCCAGTTCAGTTTTGCGGACTCTTTCCCTATCAATGACCTTTTGTGTCCAGTAAACACCAATAATGCCTCTTCTTTTAGACATTCTTTTCTTATCACCCACTGTTTTGTTTTATTATACTGATAAAACCTTTCCCTCCTGAACACAAACTCAGCCACTAGAAATAGGAAATATTAATATATGAATCTGACAACTTAATGCTACAGTATATAATTAAGTTGCTTCCCATTAGTTTGTAACGTTCACAGCTGCAGACTTTCCTGTTTCCACTATTCAAGCTGAACATGATATTTTCAGATGGATGACACAGAAATATTACTAAAGTCTGTGCTGGGTATCCCAGAACCATCTCTCCTGCTATTACCTCTGTTGGATCTTAGTATGGACAAATCAGCAGCAAGCAGAAATTGTGATTTCAGGGTAGTTTCAAATTATGACTTCCTGTACTAGCACTTGTTACACCTGACATATTCTAGCAGTCCCTAAATAGTACCCAGTTGCTATTAAACCCAAGAACTTCCATCTATACTCTGTTTTTTTGCACCAAAATTTCCTGTTAATTTCCTTAGTTGGCTTCTCCCTTTCTCCAGCTCCTTCCATCTATGAACAGCATTCATATACCACATCTTTCACACGATTAGGATCATAATCTCTCCCATATCCATTTGATCCATTTCCCCTGGAGAGCAATCAGCAATTAAGCAGAACTGCAAAACTGTATCCTAATTGTATCCTTACTGTATCCCAGTCCTACCATTCAGAGAGTTTATGATCGTATGCAAATTATTTCCAAATATATTTATTGTTTAATAGTCAGATTGAGCATCAAATATATTAAATTTCTCAGTGAAAAGGTAGATGTTCCTCACATTCCAATCACAGTATCTGGGAACCTTTCTACTGTGGGCCCAAGGGGGTATCTTGGCACTTTCTCCCTGTAGGGTAGCTTTACCGTTTGCTGTTTGAGGTGAAGCCACCCAGAAAAAGATCAGTCTGGCGGCTACAGAGAGGTTAGATCAGCCTAAGGACAGCACTCAAGTCCCACTAATAAGAGTGACATCGCAATGCTTTCTGCTATGGGACCAGCATCACGCTTCTATCTCAGCAGACTCATTCTTTATGTTTCTAGTGTAGTATTGCTCTAAGGGACTCTGTCAATTCACCTGTCCTTTCTCAGATGTCCTGTAAGCTTCTCTTGTTCTGAATGAGTCAAAAGGAGAGAAGTTAAGAAAAATAAGTGTCTCTAAAAGGTCAAAACCAGTTACATTTGAAGACAGTGTCAACTTTAAAAATTGCCTTTGGGTCACCTTGGAAGCAATCACTGTTTATTAAATATTAGGAAAATTATTTAATTACACTAAGCATCCTGTCCATTTTCCCTTGTAACTTCCTACTTTCATGAGTAAGTATTGTAACAACTAATGTTTCTTCTCATAGGGGAGAAAAATGAGGCTGAACTGATTTTCTATTTCAGCACTTGGTTTATTGTGGAAAATTTTACTGAAGTTTCCATTAAGCCTTCTGGCCTGTAATACAAACAGTATTGTTATTGGTTCTGCTGTAAAAGGGAGATTTTTATGCTCAGCTTTGCCATCTGTTTTAAACTGCATGGCAACACCGGGCAAGAAAATCCTGCCAAACTATGTTAACATTTGGTACGAGTTTGGTTCATTAAATAACCTTATTTGCTAAATAAAATAAGTTCTCTTTTTATGGTCATGAGATATTAGCAGACTCGATGTGTCTGGTTGTAAGAAAGTACCAAGCAACTGGGACCTGAGCTGCTTTGCTTGATAGATAAGGGTGGAATAGTGATAAAACACCCTCTTCCTGATCACAACAAAGAGAGGGATGGAAAGGAGATAGAATGGGACTCTGTAAGGTCTGATGGACTGGGCAATGTTTAATTTCTGAGTGCAATTAATAAAAGAAATTGTAAATCCCAGAATCTACACACAGGTCTTCTTGTTCTTCTGAAAAGTGCAAATAATTTTGGAGTAGGCTTAGAAAGCAAAGAAGGTCAGGACAAGAGCAAGCTTATTGAATGGGAGTTTTGTTGGTGATCTAATTCTGTTACTCTCAGAAGAGCTCACTGGATTGTGATAGAGTGCTCAAGCATAATACTATTTTAGGAGAAAAATTAAGGACACCAACCTATCTATGATATAATTTTCACAGTGCTTCTGAAACCCCAAAATAAAATATTAAGATATATGAAAGTCTAGAAAAATAAGATAGCCTGAGCTGTCCTCAGAGGATGCTCTGATTACTGTTTTGATTACTGTTGTGTTCAAAATTTGAAATTAAATAAGCTTCTTATTCTACACATGAAATCCCAATGAAGTCAAGAGCAACACTATTGCTAGGGCCATTGAATCAGGATTTCAATTGAGATGTTTACATCAACTTTCAAAGATATACTTCTCACCCCATCTTTTCCATCCACCTGCTCCCAGCATGTGTGTTGGTCTTTTTTCTTATCCTAACAGGCTAGAGGTAAGAAAGCTTGGACTTCGGACTAACTTCACAATGAATTTTCTTGTGTTTATTAGGTGAGTAGCTGCCTCTTCCTTCTAGTAGACAGGGTTGAGAAGGCAGGGCTTGTGTTTCTGCAGGCTTCCCTTCTTACGGATTTTGATTTTTTCTGATGGCTTGCTCTTTCGTCTTTTTAATTAAATAAACATGCCGGTGTCCTTTCAAAACTAAAAAGGGGGTTTTCTTTTGAAAATGCTCTGCATCCTTTTGAATTCCATATGCTCAGTATTTTAAGATGATGATCTGTAAGTGCTGTGAGTGCTGTAATTGTTTTTTCATATTGAGAGTGTGATCAGACTGGGAGGTGCTTTATTGAATATGAAGGACTTTGTGGTGTTGAAATCACCTAAGTACATAAGAAGAGAAGTAGAACTAAACTGTTGACCCTCTCAGCCTTGCCAAAGTATTTCTTTAAGCTGGGAGCAGAGATTTTGTACGACACTTCCGGCTATAGAAGATATAAGGATATTCAAACAGATGGAATGGATAAAGTAGTTATTTTCCCAGCACAGTAGTAGGCATATAAATAAAAATAAGTATTTACACTTATCAATAGAGACAGAGATATAACTCTTGTCTGTGTATGTGTGTGCACAGAAATGAGGAAAAATACTCTTTTGACTTCAGAAAACTTCATGTTCCAAACCTTTGTATTGTGAATCCAGGCCTTCAGATTCAGCGTGCTGCTTTCCACATAATTTAATCATTGGTTATTTCAGCCCACTGCTTTATTTGAGGAAAGCCCCAGGAACCAAATTATTTGTGTTGTAAATAACGTAATATGCACTCATTAGCTTGATCGCTTCTCCTTCTTTCAACAGGTTTGATTGGATTCAGTCTCTGGCCATTTTAAAACTGCCATATAATCAATGGGGAAGCTGAAATACTGAATGAGATTGATGAGAAAAGGTCCTTGGCTATAAAATACTGGTAAAATTCTCTTTTAGGCATTTCATATGCAACTGTGCAATACAAATCCTGTATGTCTCCTGTTGGCCGTATAGGGAACGTGTTTGTAGAAACATTCTTCAGTAGTTGCCAACCTTTTGTAATTTACCTGTTATAATGAACAGGAAATGAACACTGTAGATGAAGTTCTACGTGGCAGTTATTCCTTCTGCTCAGTAGAGGTTGCCCAAGTGTGTGAAAATGCTCTATATACAATCATGTTTCTAGAAAGCAGGTAATTTGGGCAGTTTACCTTGTAGGATGTCAGTGTTCTCTGTACAACCTGTTCTCTGTTGGACGTACAGAGGAGTTCATACTACTCCTGCTGTTTTCATCATATGCTTTTTGAAATATATGCTGAGAAGACTCTATTATAAATGACTTTTTAAAGTTTTGTAGTAAACTTTCAGGCAAGCTAGATTAGCTCTGTTCAACAGAAAAAAAATGTGATCCTAGCAAGTACGTTGGAAAGAGTTGATGCTTTCAGCATCTGATTTATGATACATGGACGAATGCACTGTAAATGGACCACTAATTCTCTGTACCTTCTGTTTTATTTGAGTGAACTGGCTGAGCCCTTTAGATGGACATCAGTGAATTCTCTGCATTATTTTGTCAAAACACAAGTTGACGCCCATGATGTTGAACTTGCTTTTTCCATGAAGATTACGTAGCATTCTGTGACTGTGCCGTGCTTAGAGAAGTGTTTTCCCATTGTGTTTTATTTACAAAAATCTAAATTTGCAATGGAACTTTTACATGTAATATAGTATTATTTAACCTTGCCCAAAGAGTACTGAAATCGCACAGTAAAGAAAAAGCTGGCAGCAGTCATTGGCTTCATTCAGCTGACTGAGCCCTGAAGAAGAAGGGACAATGAGCGGAACCTGGAAGCTAGTTCATTGAAAGCTTTAAAATGTGAAAGTGGTTTAGATACAGTCAACTAATATTAAGTTGCCCTAATAAACTGTTTCTAAAGTGACAGTGAATTTTACTACAGTATCTTCTACCAGCTGTCAACACATAGAAGGCATATTTTGGATCTTCAGGTGCCCTAATGCGAAAGTCTAATTTCTGTGCTGACAGAACAAGATGCATTTGCAAGAATGAAAAAAAAAAAAACAAAAACAAAAAACCACAACAAAAAAACATAAACAAAACCAAAAAACAACTCTAGGAAAGAAGTGCATGTCTGGAATTGATTGAATGCATGCTTCAGGGAACACCCTGGATAAATTGTTTAAGAATGGTTCATTCTAATAAAATAGTCATGATAAGAAACTGACTTCAAATCTGAATAGGTCACAAGTGAAATGAGTTTGGTGATCTTAGCTAATCCCTTTGGATATTTATCCACATTACAATCTCCCTGTACAATTTCATACAACTCAGAATTACTGTTTGACTCCAGTCAGTAGAGTCTTAGGAGTGAAATTACAGGTTGTTTCATCTCAGAGCTGAGATGAAGAGACAGACTGTGAGAATGTTCACACAATGCCTTTCTCCCTATGTTGTTTCTATATAAAGACAGTGTTACAAAATAATAATTTTCAAGCATCCTAAATTCCCCTGTGTATAAAATTTTTTTTTCCAATATTTGGGGTAATTTAGGTGGCCTGAATTTGAAGTAGCCATTGTGCAAGTTAGATCTGCTCAGGGAGTGAGCTGCTGTGTGTGCTATACTCTCCTGAAGCCTCCTTTTAGTTTGTTTCTTTTAATATGAAGCCCTTTCCTTTGGCCACCTGTACCAGCCTTTTCCCATGTGCCTTGTCTATGGTCCGTTTCTATGCTCTCTCCTAATAACGTATTGATCACATTAGCCCTGGGAAGCTGAGAACTGAAAAAGCATGTAAACATGTTCAGTATTTTCATAATCTACATCTGCAATCCTACATGGAAGTTCAGCTGGCTTTGAAGTTCAAGTGACGCAGATAACTCAAAACCTGAGACCTACAGAGGTTTATGTGGTGGACAAAAATCACCCGGCATCCTACTCTTCGCACGTGAGCCCCTATTGCCATGGGGCACGGTGTTAGGCACCTCTCGGAACCCAACCCTGACCATACAGCTGGAGCCTGGCTGCAGTGGCATGGGGGTGGTCGGTGAGGGTGGGCAGGGGTCAGTGCTGGGCCGCTGGGGGCGGCTGCTGCACTCGTCTGCCTGGCCAACAGGTAGAGGGCACCTGGCAGCTGCCTTCGCTTCTGTGCTGGCATCTCATCTGCCACTGCTTCCAACGCAATAGATCTTGCAGGTGCTTGCGACAATGTGTTTCTAAGCTCTTTAAGATCTGATGAAATAGATTTCTAACAAAAAGCACAAATGCGTTTTGGAGACCAGGAGTCAATTTTGTGTCTTGTCGACGTTTTATTTTGTATAACCTAAAAAAGAGATTGAGGTTTTATTTTTCATTTTCTTTATTCGGTAAGTTTCTATTGAGACAGGAAAGCCATGAATTTTTTTGTGATTTGACTGTGGAAAAAATATGAAAGGAAAAATACTTTTTCATGATATATTGTGAAAGTTTATTGGCTGCTATGGCATTTATGAGGTAGAAAACAAAAGTAACAAAATGACATTTTTAGCTCTCGTGCTCGTTAAAAATTTTAACTTTATAATTCTGCTCTGATGCAAAGTGAAGAATACACAACATTTAAAAAAGAAAAAAAGAAAAAAAAAAAACAACTTTGAGTCACATGATAAATTTGTATTTATTTTCTTGTCCCCAACTTCTCTCTCCAAGATATTGCAAAGAGGATTGCGTAACAGTTGCAAAGTAAGTAAATGGCAGGGATTAATGCAAGCAATGAGTGAAAGAAAAAAAAACAAAACCCCCCCACAAAACTGGAATGTTGTTATACAGGATGTTTGCTCTGTGGTCTGTGTGTTAATCAATAAGCAGATCTTGAATGCAGGCAGATAATTATTTATCCTTGAAAATATATACAATGATAATCAGATGCTAATGTGGTAAATTTTCCTATCATTCATTTAACCCCTGGTGGAAACAGTTGTTCTGGGAAGGTTTGGGGAGTTTCATTCTGGTTTTGTTCTGTTGAGATGACTGTTTTTTGTACCCTGGATGTCAATATTTAGTTTTCAGTGGTTTACCATGCATGTGGATTTTCAGGTTTAGATTTCATTACAGGCGCTAGGTCAATAAGTAACAGTGCTGTTATTTATTTGTTTCTGGTGAGTTCAGACAGTGTTTTTCAAGGTGCTTTTCCATTCTTGAGAGATCTGTGAGGCACTTAACCTACATTACACCTAAGGGGTCTGAGGGTTCTTCAACACACAAAGAATTTCCAGATGCTTTCCTTCAGGATGTGTCAAGGGCAATACAGACAAAAGACTGATGTCTCCTTTAACAGCTTGATAAGTATCTCACTATATTCTGCAAGAATCAGTAGTGTTTCTACAGTGTACTGTATTTCCATTCAGCATAATATGGCTCAATATGTGTACTATATGTGACAATGGTGAAGACTTATCTTTGCCCTGAGGGCTGAGTGCTGTAACACTTCTCAAGTGATAGGCTTGATAGAAGTGATGATTCAGAGGCAATGATTGCTAAAAAGTCACATTAAATATGTGTGAGAATTAAAAATATGGGTCTGTGTTTATCTTGATTTTTTTTATTTTAAAAGTTTCAAAGCCCTATTTATTTCCAGCTTCAAAATCCCTTGTAAGGTAAACTAAATCATTCTCGTATTGACCATTTTTTCATGTCGTCCTATTGAGGCATCTTCCCAACTGAGTTTCTTATTGAATTGTATTTCTATGAGGGTATTGTAGGTTAGCAGTGCATTTTTATGGTACACAAAAGAGGTGCCTTCTGAATTTCCAATGCCTTGCATATTGTTCCCTATAGAAGCAACAGCTCTGAAATACTGAATAAATCAAACCAGAAACAGCTGGCACTTGACTTGCTGCTGTTATTTTTCTTTAAGTTTACATTTCCTGAAACAGTCTGTCCTGCCTAACTTTCATAGTGGATTAATTTATAGTAAACACATCCTTTGCAGAAGCCCTAGACATTTTCAGCTATGGAACAAAGAAGGCTTTATCTCATAAATATATGCAAGATGGCAGGGCAGTGGATGTGATCTACCTTGACTTCAGTAAGGCATTTGACACAGTCTCCCACAGCATCCTTACAGCTAAACTGAGGGAGCGCGGTCTGGACGATCGGGTAGTGAGGTGGACTGGGAACTGGCTGAAGGGAAGAAGCCAGAGAGTCGTGGTCAATGGGGTGGAGTCTAGTTGGACGCCTGTATCTAGTGGAGTGCCTCAGGGGTCAGTACTGGGACCTGTATTATTCAATATATTCACCAACGATTTGGACAAGGGAATAGAGTGTACTATCAGCAAGTTTGCTGATGACACCAAGCTGGGAGGAGTTGCTGACATGCCAGAAGGCTGTGCTGCCATCCAGAGAGACCTGGACAGGCTGGAGAGTTGGGCAGGGAAAAATTTAATGAAATATAACAAGGGAAATTGTAGAGTCTGCATCTGGGTAGGAACAACCCCAGCTTCCATTATAAATTGGGGAATGACCTGTTAAAGAGCAGCATAGTGGAAAGGGACCTGGGGGTCCAGGTGGACAACAGGATGACCATAAGCCAGCACTGTGCCCTTGTGGCCAGGAAGGCCAATGGCATCCTGGGATGTATTAGAAGGGGGGTGGTTAGTAGGTCGAGAGAGGTTCTCCTTCCCCTCTACTCTGCCCTGGTGAGACCACATCTGGAATATTGTGTCCAGCTCTGGGCCCCTCAGTTCAAGAAGGACAGGGAACTTCTGGAGAGAGTCCAGCACAGGGCAATGAAGATGATGAATGGAGTGGAACATCTCCCTTATGAGGAAAGGCTGAGGGAGCTGGGTCTCTTTAGCTTGGAGAAGAGGAAACTGAGGGGTGACCTTATTAATGTTTACAAATATATAAAGGGCGAGTGTTATGAGGATGGAGCCAGGCTCTTCTTGGTGACAACCAATGATAGGACAAGGGGTAATGGGTTCAAATTGGAACACAAGAGCTTCCACTTAAATTTGAGAAGAAACTTCTTCACAGTGAGGGTGACGGAGGACTGGAACAGGCTGACCAGGGGGGTTGTGAAGTCTCCTTTTCTAGTGACATTAAAAATCTGTCTGTACACATTCCTGTGTAGCCTCATCTAAGTGTTCTGGCAGGGGGATTGGACTAGATGATCTTTCAAGGTCCCTTCCAATCCCTAACATTCTGTGATTCTGTGAAATATAATTTAGTGCTAAAACTGTACAAGCACAGCACACAAGCGGTGCTGCCAGCACATTCATAAACTCTGTGCCCAAATGTGAGCAACCCATGTCAAATAGTCCTGCAATAAATCTATTTAAGGGGTAGCATTCAGTAGTTTCTAAAGGAGACATTCAACAGAAACTAATGTGGTGTGCAATTAGTTGTGGTTCAGCTAATGTTAAATATTGTTAAAAAACAGTGTCCAGCATTTTTTTTATTAATTTTCCTTGCAGAGTCCTTTATTCAAAATAGTGTGGGTAAAGATCCTACCCTGTTTTGCTGGAGTCAAATAGGAGCGTCCCCGTTAGTAAGAAGTTCTTTCTGAATGACTGTAGCCCAGCGGCAAGGTAGTTACTTAGAACAGAGCACATGTATTTAACTGAATTTTATTATTCTGAAACAAATCAGAATGCAAAAGTGTTCTCTATTTCAGCAAGTATAGTAAGGTCTGCAGGGATGGGAATTTTCTTTTGTACTACATCTTCAGATATTGCTTTTTTATCAATAAATGTGACATGGTGGGTACCTATTCATGCAAAGTGGTAACTCTGGCTCAAATTGTCAAAGGTTCCTCATGCTAGTTCAATTACAGTGTCATAAGAGCATAATAGGCCCCATCCTGCTGCTCACAAATGAGGTGGGGATCAGACCATTAAATTCATTTTACTTATGACCTACTGTGCAGGAGGGTTTGCAGGTGCATTTCTCAGGCTCAAGTATCAGTTTCCTTATGATGCTGTTAGATCTTATATTTAATAATTATTTTTTATTCTTGATTTAGAATTCAGTTTGCTATTTGATGGTAAGAAAGCCTTTGAAACTGTGGAAATCAGGAGCCAAACACAAGTGAATTGGGAGAATGCAGGACATTATGAACCAATAGGAAATTATGTGAGATGTCAGATAGGAAATAGGAAAGATAAATACACAAGAACACAAAGTGTGAATTCTTCTTGTTGTTTAACAAGGTTTTGTCTGTTTTTGTATACATGCATACATACTCAGATTCATGTAAAGAAACCTACACAGATCATAGTACTAATGTGCCATCTCCATCCCTTCCCTAAGGCCAGACCTATGAGATCTAGAATTTATTTCTTCACCCATGACCTTTCATGATTATCAGGTATAAATTATTTTCTTTCACTTATGCCTGGGCTACATGTGAAGGTGCTTTATGTCTCCAGCAAGAATTACCAGTAGATAAGCCTGTACTATCTCAAAGTCATTTATACACAATAAAGAAAAAAATAATATCTTTACAATCTTTTCTTTTTTTTTTTTTAATGTGAGAGCCTTGTTCTTTTCAAACAACCTCTAGTTTGCACAGCCTCTGCTGCATTTCTTCCAAATGAAAAGCATGTATTGCTTTTAAGGATTTTTAATTCCTTCTAAGTAAGGAACTGCTAATAGTGTAGTATTATTACTGTAGTCCTTATAATAGTCTTGTCAGTACATCATACACTCACTTTTCCCAAGCCGCAACTGTAAAATAATGAAGGAAACCATTGGTGAATTAAACAGCTTGTTAGTCATGGAGGATCGTTGGATTGAAATCTCCAGAGGTTTAAAGTACAGTGTAGTGGCAATGAGATCAAGAAAAATCAAGTCACTGGATACTGAATATATATTAAAGCATTCTACAAATGTAGTATAGGAAAAAGCTTCAACAGCCTTGGTAATTTAGTAACTTTCATGTCTTGGTTCCTGGTCAGAATTTAGTTTAAATGAATTAAGCAAATTGTTCTGGACAGTTAGTTATAATGGATACTATAATATTGCACCAAGAGCAAGTAAGACACTGTGATAGTCCTGCGCTACTCAGTACAGTTTCTTGTTATGAACTAAATCCTGCACCTTCCAGCTATAAACCAAAGATAACCTAATGAGCGTTTGGATTTTGGCTCTAAATCATACTTTCAATGTTCTTGAATCAAAAGGAGTGTAAAGAGTAAAGCCCAGGCTAATTTTTTGTTCAAGGAGTACTGCAGAATCACCTTCATTCTACTTAACCTCCATCTTACACATACCCTGTCTTCTCATACTTCTTTCAGTTTTGATTCTTTCTGCTTTCTCGTGACACCAATTTAAAGATGAAACAGTCACTGAGCTCTCCTGCCTGGTTCAGCTTCCTCCATCAGAACTCATTTTATAGAGAAGTTCTCATTACCTCCCAGGGAGGTTTTATTAATACACACTTTGGGATTATTATGCACTAAGGAAGTCGCATAAAAATAACTCTGTGTATTCAGAATTTTCATCATGTGATGGCTAGTAGCTGACCAAAATTTTCTTCTTTACTAGTAGTAGTGTCTGCCCAAATTTGTTGGAAAAGTAGGCATGTTGTGTGTAGTGTGTAAAGCACTTGGAAAGGCTTCAGAAAATGCTTAAAGACTAACATACTTAGGCAGAATCTTCTTTATCAGAGAAATGTGTAGAATTTCTGTATTAACCATCTTTTAACTTAAAAAATTGAAATAAAAATGTGACAAAATGAAACATCATATTTTAATATGAGAGAAGACAGGTTTATATGTCTGTAAGTGGGATAATTGTGACAGGTACAATTATCACATAGTCAGTCTTTGCGCAGAAGCTTAATGACTGATCAGGGAACCAAAATATTCTGCTGCTCCAATAGAGAGGTGTAGGAAATCTCAAGGCTGATATACCTTATCCTCAATGGTGTCAGAAACAGTATCTGAACTGAAAGCCAGAAAGCCTAACTGAGGAAACTTCCAGCTTTTATGAAAATGTTCTTCCTCATGCTCATTTTGTCTGTCATTGAATCCAAAGAAGTTATAATTGAATCAACAGTGCTACTGCCTCAGAATGCAAGTATTTGTAGTATATCCACCCTTAAAGGCAGGTTTTCAAGCCTTACGAAATTCAGGATCTATGTACAAAAGAGTTATTTCCAGTGGTGCAGACTCTGTGTAAGACTTGCTGTATTTTGGAATATCAAGGTAGTACATTAAGAATGTAAGTCCACTTTTACATGATCTTAACTCTACCTTATTTAACCTTTCTGTGAGAGCTAAAATTGATTGTATGGGGAAGTGGTCTGGTCCATGAACAGGCTGTAAAAATTCTCTTTTCATATATGTAGGTGAGGAAATGTTTCTTTTTTCTTTCATAGCATCTGTGTAATTCATCTGGCCAAAGCCTTTCACTCTGGCTGTACGAGAACAAGTTGTGGCTTATTGATACAAGTAATTCTTTTGAATCATGTCCAGATTAAAACGTATATCTAATATACCACTCTCTTCAGATAAACATGGTCCAATACAGGGAGTTTTCTCAAAATGTAATCTTGGTTACAATTTTAAAGCAATTCCAGTGTTGGCAGTGGCGATAAAATTAAAGACAAAATAGAATCTCAACAATTTGCCTTTTCCATCTGAGTCTTTACGAAATTATTCTCTTCTCAGCTTGTTCAGAGGGATTTCCCTGTAGGGTCTATATTTAGGTGATTGTTAAATATCAGTCTAACATGGAAAAAGATGGTCCACACAGAGTGTGTGGGACGGAATCCAGAAATACCAGCTTCCTTCATCTGAGCTAGATAATATTGTCTGCCACTACTAAGACTAATATGCCACATAAAACAGAGCAATAATGAATTATGCAGATGTGCAAATTTAATCTATACAGAAGAGGGCAGAACTGGTAGCTGAAATTGATATAAACATAGTTAGTGCATTAAGCAAAAATGATTATTGTAATAACACAATTGAAACATTACATTTACGCAGATGAGAACCTCAACAAATCCTCAGGATCTAAACAGCTTTACCCTTAAACATAACTTAGATCCTATAGAAGCTCTTTACCATGCTGAGGCTGCAGAAAAGTTGGAGATGACCATACGGCAGAATTGCAATATCTACAGAGAGTGTTTGGATCTTTCTCTATTACAGCACTGCTCAGTGTAGATGAGGTATAATTAAGATGTATAGAAATTACTCATTAAATTGTGACAGCTTGTTGTATCTTATCATTAAGGAAACAGATGAGGTATCTGGAGATACTAAACGAAGACATCATTTAATAGTTTCAATACCACTTCACCCCAGTTGGAGAAAGTTCATGAAGAGCTTTGTCTGTTAAGGGTATGTTGAAAGGTGTGATGCTTCAGGTGATTTAAAAAGAAAATATTAGACTCAATCTCTTCTGAAACAAATATGCTGCATTTTCTTTAGAGTATAGATACGGGCTGTGAGTGTGCAGGGATGTATTAATTGTTTTTGCGCATTTGTATCTGTGATCTGAAAATTTTTTAGTTTTGTATGGCAGCGTCTGTATACAGACTTCTTTTGAACAGAAAACATTATCATTTTCTTAATGTTATTTCAAAGTGTGTTATGGGGATTGTTAAAAATTATTTGCCAACTGTTTCTGCAATCTCGGATGGATGTTATTTTTAAGTATTAGAAGTTGTAACAGAAAGAAAAAGGAGTAAATCCTCTCTTTTAGGAGAGAAGTTTCTATAACAGAAATATTTATAGTTAAATTAATTCTAAATGGTGTGCCAGTTCCTTGTAACCAGATGCCTGATCTTGCCAGTTGCTGTGTGCCACTAAGAGTTGCCTGTTCCCATGAACCTTCATTCACATTCTGATTTAAGCAGTCAGTGCCATTTGTGAAAGCAAGAACTAGAGAAGCAGCATGATGGACTGCTCTGTTTCAAGTGGAGAAAAAAAAAAAGTTTTGCTTAAAATCAAAACCAATAAAATCTGATTTATTTTAACAGTAAAGATTCCTTTTAGTCAATAGATTCCTGTCCATTTTCTGGTTTTCTTTTTGCAAAGATGTTTCCCTGTTCTGTCACTAGAGAGCTATTAGCAGCACCCAATGGCATTGGGTCGCTTCAGCTTCTTGCAAACCAAGCAACAAAAAGTATCTCCAGGCTTTCAAGCATTAAAAAATAAAAAAAAAAAATAAATGTGAGAATTATTATTGTCCCAATTCTCATCTTTTTGATTTTAACAGAGAAAACATTACAGAGTATTCAAGGCATGGGTGGTACTCATCAATCACTCTGTAATTCCACAGTCTGATATAGTTTATAAGGAAGAAAAGCTGAAATACAGATAGGCAAGGATGTTCTATGCTGGCAGATTAGAAGAGTGAAGTACTAAAGAAAAAATGGCAATTTAAAAATTGCTTCCAATCCCAAAATGTTGGAATATGAGTGAAGTCCTAACAGCAATTTAGGACTCTTTTTCCAGTATAACAGTTGTACTGGAAACTTCCATATTAAGTACTGCATCTTCATAAATGGTGGTTAGACTTGACGATTGACTGCTGCAAGAGTAACACATATTCTTGGAATAATGTATAGGAACAAGGAGGAGTGGGGAAAGTGTATTCAGTTCATGCTCAGAAGCTTTAAAACAGAGAATCAGAAGCTACCAACTGACCAATATTTTGAGGAAAAGGTTTTATAAACCTTGCCTCATTATCTTCATACTAGTTTTGTTAGCAACTACATTTTGTCATCCAGTAAGTATATTTTTCTCAGGTAGAAGCAGCTTTTGTGATGTTTTGTATATTGTGAAAATTGCAAGCTTTATTGTATCAGAAAGGTGTTATGATGCTCTGGCACTACCGGGTTTTATGGGCTACCATGCAGTTTGGGGGTTTAACTCCTTTGGCCTTCAGTTTTATACTTAATGCACACAAGGTACGAGCAGCCCATTGATGCACACCTTATCCTGCTCTGCTGCTACAGCATGAACTAGCTAAGAGGCTTGCTTAGGCTGACATTAAGTCTTCTATTAAGTGAGACAGACTGGATTACTGATTTTGGAATTGGTGATGGATGAAGAAGCCATACAGAGATGACATTGCTCTTAATTTGTAATACCGAGATTAGGGAGTTTTCCTCTGTAATGTTATAGTAATGGGCATTTCTTAAAGACAGACAGAAAAAAAGATTGGATTTGGTGCCTATGTTTTGACGGAGGTGGAAAGAAAGAAATAACTACAGCTGAAGTTCAAATTAAGGTTTCAGAAGGTGCTAAATATGTTGGAACAAAAATAGAAAGCTTCTTCACCTCAAATTCTTCACCAAGGACAGAAGGATGGTTTTATAATTGAGAGTGTCAACTCTGCAGTACCTGTCACTTTATCTGTCTGCTATATGCCATACACATTTATAGTGATGTATAAGTAATAATAATAATTTTGTGCTTGAGGCAAGAGATATGAATTTAGAGAATCCTTTTCAAACCCATCTTTCACAGATTTCTTGTGTGGCCCATGGACAAGTCAAATTTCTTTACCATCCTGTGCTGCAAAATGTGAATAATAGTGTTTCTTTCTGAGAGATCTTGAGAAATTATATCAGTATTGGCAGTTCATTGTGAGAATCTGAGCTAAAGATACCCCACCTGCAGAGCACTGCGTTTCCTCCCACATCTTCCCAGGGAAAGACTTCCACTTCTAAAACTGCAGTCAGGTGCTGAGTCTTACTTAGGGTCTGCGGTTAATCACCAAAGCCCCAGCCTTGTCCTGTTAACATATTTTACTCATATGAAAGTTACAACTGAAAGTTCAAAAAGTAGGTGTTGTAGAACAGATTACGGGGATGCCGAGGACATCTGTCCCACTCAGTGAACAGGCCTTGGAACAGATGTCTCAAATTTCTTCAAATCCAGAACATGCTGTCCATTTTTCAGTAATAAACAGTTTTTCGTCTTTATCACTGAGCACCAAAGTATTATCTTTAATGCATAAAATATGTAAATTCTTAAAGCATCATTTTGCTCTTTAGTGAGTTTAGATATTACAAAACGGTTTAATTATAAAAACAGACAGACCTAGTCCTGGGACCTGTGCAGCTAGAAATAAATGTGCAATCAAAACTGCAATTACCTGCAGAATTTAGTGTAAACAGATCAGCAATCACATAACAAACACAGGCTAGTTTGCATTCTGATATGAATACAGTTAGATCCAAAGCAATTTTCCTTTATTTATCTTAGCTGCTCAGCATAAATAAAGCAAGGGCATTGAAGCAATTAGCATAATTAGAGTATCGTGGTCAGGCCCTGTGTGATTTCTAGAGACGTTTCACTTTAGGATTCTTTTTCCCGTACAAGAGTTTCCCTGAGCCACTAAAATATCGCTTTGGGCATTTTTGTATTTCAAATTTGCAAGTTGTCAGTTTGAAAAACCCTTGACACACGGATGTGAAAGCATCTCTCAGACAACCACAGAAGGTATACCCTCAGCTTTTCATTACTAAGAAGCTGGGGAATTTTCTTTTTCAGCTCTTTCTCCTTCCTGACGTTTTAACCCTAGAAATGTCAGGTTTAATTATTTCAGGTGCCACCCATTGGATCTAAGGGTTAAAAACAAACTGTTCCACCAAAAGGTGTGACATTTATGCCACTTCAGGGGTTACACTTATAAAGAGAATTTCCAGCTTTCCCATGACACCCTTCTCCAATCTTGTGTTTGCTTGTCTCTGCTAGCAACAGTGGAGCAGCTCGTGTGTCATTGGCTTTTTACTTCCTCAGCACCTAGAAACAGCTTTCCAACAGTGCTTCTCCTGTTGTGATAGCATTTGGAGAACTGAACTAATACCAGACTGTAAGACCATTGTTGGATGAGTGCAGGGTAACATGGGGAAACATGGAGAATTTGTATTCTTTATTAGGAGACATGAGCTGTGTCCTCTACCAGAATGGCTGGGTGGTAGATGTAAAGTACTTGTCACAGAGTACCATTGCAACTACTGACGCCAGCTGCAAGCATGGGAGCAAATATCATGGGACTATATCTTGTCCTTCTTTTTCTTCCTTTCATTTTTCTTCATTACTGAATATTTCAATGAAGAATTAACAAATGATGTAGAAATTACAGTGGTTTTCTTTCATCTTTATAAATTGAAAGGGCACCCGCTGTTTCCAGTAGGGTGTGAGGGATTTCAGGGCCAAGCTGTGTCACAGTGGACTTCAAGAGCATGGGCTGGCTACAGGCAGCATGTATACCATGCAATTAATTGTTAGCTGTCGAAGAGATTTTTATTATTAAATTATGTGTCCTATAATTTTTAAATTATCTTTGTCAGTGCTTTGAAACCTCTGCCTCTTATGCAAAGGAACTTTGTGACCTCATTTATAACATTCTTCTCCATATTAGCACATGGTACCAGAGGTACAAAAAAGGTAACCAAAAAGGCAGAATCAGAGCATGAGCCATTGATTGGAGGACCAAGATATTCAGAGTAATCTGACTGTTTTTTTAAAAGAAAAATTACAAAAGTAGTGATAGGCCCAAGGTAAGGAACAGTGTGATCATTCCATAGAAGCCTTCACTAATCATGGAAGTGCTTTAATTTCAATATCTCCAAACCATTCAGGATGAAAGTGTCCCTCATGCCCTTTTCATCGCTTCAAATTGATCTTATACAGTTTTAAAACCACTCATTTTTACATGTTTGTCATTCTTTCTCTTAAAGGATCCAAAAAAGAAAATAAAAACACCCATTAAGTTTGTCCAGGCCAAAACATTATTGTTCAGATGGTAATAATCCCAGTAAATTAATGCCAATACTGTAGGGCTCACAGAGAATTTGAATAGCAAACACTCCTATAGTTTTTGAAAAGAAAAAGCTTTAAATGCAGAAATGTTTTGTCCTTCCAACTGCATTTATCTTGCTGATTAGTGATAATGGAAAACCTAGCAACAGTTTGCTGCAGAATATTGGAAGCCCTCCAGTAGCAGAAGCAATAACCCCCCAAACTAAAATAGGTAAGTCTGTATATGAGTCAAGGGTCAGTGCGGGGACACTGAAAAAAAAGATAAAACTTAAAGACACTGAAGTAAGTCTCTTAATGATAGGGATTAAGCAGCATGACATTTTTAAACTAGGCTGCTAGATGAGTTTATTTTTTCTTTCTTCCCAGTAATTTACACAATGTTGGGAGTTCTTTGAATGTAGAAGCAGTACCTTAAATACTTTTTTAGTCTGTCAAAGGCAAGTGAGTCTTTATGAGTGAATGTACTTCGATTTCTCTCTTTTTAGTACATATATATGTCTTTATGTGTATATATAAAAGTGAGGGAGCAGTTGAATGGGTTACAGGTTAAGAAATAGTAAGTTTTCTTCCATCAACTCTTTAGCAGCTGTCTTTTTTTATTGGAAACTATTGTAGAGAAAAGGCCAACCATCTACAGGTGAAATTCTCCCCTCTGCAGCGAGCCAACACAAGATCTAGACACTCTTAAAGTGCAAGTCTTTCTGTGTTGTCATGTTTTCAGTGGATTCTGATTTTTTATGCCTTTTCCTTTGGTGCCTCTGTAAATCCTGTTTCTTGGGGTATTTTATCATGTACAGCATACGTCTGTATACTGAGTCAGACCTGTAGTCCAGCTACTCTGATGTCTTGTCCACCAAATAGTCAGTAGTAAGTGTGTTGCAGGAAGTATGGGAAACTTCAGATTAGGTAGATTTGAATTAATCTCTCTTGTGTTAAATTTTCCGCTAAATCTTTATATTCAAATGTTATCATAAATCCTGGAACATGAGGTTAACATTGCTTACAAAAGCTGTCTGTCTTGCTTACCCCCAAAGGCATTCACTCCTTCATATTCACTGTGTGTGAATGTATAGCGCCAAATAAAGAAGTTGTGGGAGGGTTGAATTGTGTGGGTAGCACTTGTGAATATCCCTATTCTGACAGTTTACCAGAAGGAAATTGAATGTTGGAAATAGCACAGGCTTATTATTTAAGACACTTTCAAAAATTTGCCCACCTCTTGTGAAGATATACCTGTGTCCACTGAGCAGAATGTGTTATCTAGGCTCCTGTCAAAAACGTATTTCATATTATATCAAGTTTGTACTGGTCAGCACTTACTCTCTGCAGTATTCTGCCTTTTAGTGTAACTATGGCAGGAAATACAAAGACATGGCTGGAGTGTACCAGGGGACTGGCTCTGGAAGGCTCAGCAAGCTCCTGGTGGCTGCCTAGACCCCCAAAGATTAAATAGATAAAAAGCTGAAAAGTTGATTTTGACCAACCCCTTACTACAGACAGCTTCAATTCACAGTTCTTGTTCAGAGGATAACTAGTGCAGGTTGTTTTCTTATTTATTGTCTCATATCTTAAAGTAATAACACAAGTAGTAATGTCATAATATGTGCTTAGTTGAGTCTCCAGCATTGCTCCTCAGTTTCTAGCAGTTTGTATAGTATTTAGCAGCACGTTTTCTCTTGGGATTAAGTTAATATGATCATATTATGCCCACTATCCATTATCTACATTTGATCCCTAAAAGTGGAAGATTGATTTTTAACTTGGCCTGCTGCTTTTAAATCCCTTAATAGTGTAGACTCTGGCTGCATTTGAGACCTCCTGCTCGACCCTCATCCTTTTGGGTATTCAGGCTATGACACCATTTGTCTTATAGGGAATCCATCATCACTCACATGTTACTTTGGCAGGTGAATTATGGTTTTATTCTTTATTCCTGAAGGTGAGGAACTTGCTCCCTCTTGACCCTGTAATCAGAATACACACACATTTTCTTCTTTCGGATGAACCTGTTGTTTTATCTGAAACATTTTCCACCCTTACAGTCATGAATATCTGACTCATTTTATGAAGATGGCTGAGAGTTTTTATATAAGGTCTCTCAGTATTCTTTTCAGTATTCAATGTGTAGTTGAATGCCCAAGGATGCAGAATAAAGAGGCTGAAGATTAGTTAGTAAATCAGGACATCAGATAACTGAAATGTTAACTATGTACATACATGATATAATGGGCCAGATTTGTATAGGTGTTGAATGTCTGCTGTTTTGGCTGAAATTCATAAATCCTGACTGTGTATAACGTCTCTAGAACATCACCCAGTTGCTTAAGAGAACAGATTTAAATCTCACTATATAGCAGGACTGATCTGGTAGAACTTCATTTTTTTTGTGTTGACCACACTTCGAGTAATGATAATGTATTATTTAGCTAACATCAGGCAGATGAAATAAAAACATGGGTGTATATTTACCCTTAAGGCCTGTAAGTTATTTTTACTGTCATTGTTGGACTTATGGGCATCTAATAGTTCTGTTTTTACAGAACTTCACCCTGCCCTTCAGTCTTATATACCTTGGTATGTACTTCCTTTCTTTGGGTAGCCAATTATACGTGCAAAATTAGGATCCTTATCTATAAAGCTAATTGTTGTATTCAGCATCGATCAGTGAAAATGATTATGTGAGCACTGTTAGGGGCTACATCTTCTCTTTTATTCTACAATCTCACAAGGTTATTTTGGACATAAATTAATGTTTATGAAGCACTCAGATGCTGTGGTGATGAGTATCACAGAAAAAATACAAGGAAGATTATAGTTTTGTCTTCAGAGCATGGTTTGCATAGAATGCAGTAACTAAGACCTAGGGCCACAAATTGAACACAGAGGATAAAATAAAGTATCAAATAGCTGTTCACTAAGGTAGCATTATCTATCACATGCAATGAATGAGGCAGGAATTCCAGTGGAGTGGCTTTTTTGCTTTGCAGTGCTCAACTTTGCAATCTTAATGCTTTTCTTTTTGCATCATTCTGAATGTAGTTTCTTATGACCTACTGATGAAAATGAAAAAGTGAGAAAGATGGTGTCTTGCTGAAACCACCATAGTTCATTGGAAGACATATAGATTTAGGTTAATTCCATGTACTTTTGCCAGAGTAACTAAAATAAATTATTTCCCCTGTGTGCTCCAGCATGAGGGGAAGAGAGGACTGGATATTAGGAAAATGATCTTCACTGACAGGGCAGTCAAGCACTGGACCAAACTCCCCAGGGAAGTGGTTGTGACCCCAAGCTTGTCAGTGTTCAAGAAGCATTATGACAACTCTCTTAGAAACATGGTGTAACTTTTAGGTTGCCCTGTGTGGAGTCAGCAGTTGGACTTGATGATCTTCTTGGGTCCTTTCCAGTGCAGGTTATTCTATGATCCTGTGATTTGCCAATGACCTTTCTTCCCAGCTTTGCTGAGAGCAGAAGACTGATGGGAATTATAATTTGTGGGAGACATTCCAATTCTTGAAGGGAAATTTGCTATAGTGGGAAAATATCTTTCAGTTCTGTTTCACAGTGTCTAAATGTTCTAGCCTGTCCCCTTTAGTCTTTTTTCCCATTTCCAGTTCCCAGTGCCTCCTGCCCACTTCCTCAGCCTGTCAGTATTTCCCACCAGCTCCATTTCCAATGTCTTTACCAGCCCTAATCTTCTATACGCATCCTCGCTACCTAACAGATCTAGCTCCATTTTCTGAACTCTTTCCTTGCCATGTTGGTTCATATCAAAGCAGACTCTGAGTCCTCTAAATTTGGACCAAGTGATTTGAAGTTCTTATATTATGAGAGTAGCTCAAATCTTCTTGGGTCCTAAACTTAATCAATCCTAGAGTCAGCCCTATACCTATTCTTAATCTTGGTGTCTTTCCTTCAGTCAGGTGACCCCTTTACCCCCCTCAGTCTTTTGCAGTTCTTTGCCTCATTCTGTTTCTCATATCAAGGGCTAGTTCATGCATTCTTCATATTCAGACAAGGCAGGTTCCTCCTCCAGGCTACTGGACAGATTACTGAAAGGCATGTGATCAGGGAAGTGCCAGTTTTTAGTTCTGGTTGTGACATACCACTAACCTAATGCAAATTAGAGGTGCAAATACAAGCTCTGCTCAGGCACCAGCAATCTCTAGCAGGACTTCTGCATGGTTTAAATGGAATCATTAAGATTTTTTTGGTAGCTGTCCTCTAGCGAATTTCTATGAGACGTGTAAATTGGAGTTTTATTTGAAGATTCGTACCTTGGTTAAATGAGAGAAGGTTTGAACAGAGCAGTCTAAAGAAAAGGTCCTGAGAAATTTTTCACACAGGCAATGTAAAAGTGTCCCTACCACATTTTTGAGAACAGACAAACCAATTTGACTGGATTGTCGAAGAAATTCAGCCTGCAACTGATACCATAGCAGTAACAAGTCTTAAATCTTGTTTGCAGAATGGAATGTACACTAATCCGTAAATGAAAAGAATGTAAAATTTTAAATATTTTTTTTAAATTGTAAAGAAATAATTTACTGAAAATACATACTTTAGTCTATGTTAGACTTTGCAGTAATTTGTTCCAAAATTAATTTCTATGCTGGTCGATATTTTTCTAGTTAATCTTAGTACTTGCAAAAATGTCTGTTAGCAGCACAAACAGAGCAAGATGGGGAAAAGGAAGATCTTCCCTGCAGCTCATGTACTGGGCAGTATGTGAGGATTCTTTCCTGGCAAGTGATGCAGCCCGATTGCTAGAAAAACAGTTCCATAAATTTCCCACTAGTGTTATCAGAAACTCGATAACCTATACATCCTGTGTACAATGACCGACCGTCCTTCCAAAATCACATTAAATTTATTTCATTATGTTAGCAAATCAATGTCTACAGTTCCCATTTCATTCATATTATAAGCCAGGTGAGCAGGTTGAATCCATTTTAGGAAAACATGTAGCACTCACATATGTTACCCAGGAAAGTGTTGGCTGACAAATTGTGCAACAATGTCAGAAGGGGATGGGGCTCCTCAATACTAATTCCTTTTCAAATTGAACCTGTTTTGCCCTTGTTAACTAATTTCATTATATTGTTGTCGCTCCTGACATCCAAAGGAGTAACTGAGTAAAACCAGGAGTACTGCATCTATTTCTGTCTATGGAATGTTTATATACCTACATAATAGTCTGAAATAATGTTTATTACTAAACCAGAATTTAGTAGTGGTCAATTTCCACAGAGAGCATGGACTAAGTTTCTGATCAAGGTAGAGTGGAAAGTTCAAATTAATGACAAATAATAAATATTAAATGCTGGATGAGTGGTAGAAAAAAAGAAACTATGTAAATGCAGTCAATGGGAGGTTTATTTTGTACTGCTGGACAGGTCTTTGAATCTGTAGATGTCTAGATCCCACACAGAGGCAAATGTGGGTATAGACAAATGTAGACACATGGCTTTTGGCCTCTATAACCATAAAGAGGTTTCTAGAAGGGGGAATTAAAAAAAAAAAAAAAAAGTGCTCTTGTATAAATTTTGAAAGTTCTAAATTAGACGAGATGTTTCTCTCATTGGTCAAGTATAGACTTGAATCACAGTGTACATCCAAGATGCACTGACATTTTTACATCATATGGCTTTTCAGTTATTGCATCCTTCAGAATGAGCAAGGGCAATATAGAAAGCTGGTATGGTAGCTGAATGTCTTCAGCTAATGGTGACACTCATCAATAAATTTCCACATTGATGATGTATATGCCTCACATGCCAAATGTCTTCAACTGATACTGGCATTAATGGGAAAGCACTTGTCTTATCCAGGATAACAACATGTTTCTCCCATCTTCTTTGTTACTGCTAGGTGATTCTTATAGAAATATTTCTTGAGATCTTTATAAGGTGAAAGGGTTTGCTCTATGACAGCAGATTTTCATCCTGAATGACTTTGTATCTTCTGCTGACAGTTGTCCAGTGTTTGCCACTGTAAGAGCAGAGTACTTAAAGATTTTTTTTTCTTGACTTGCATACATAAGCCTTTCTCAAGACTGTACCTCGAACTGCTAGATGTGGACAGATTCACACAGCTAAAAGGTTTGTGCAATATTTTTTTTTAAATACTGCAGAAAGTCCGAAGCAATTTCTAAGGGGAAGAATAAAATGTTCTGCAGGTATGTCCAGGAGTATTCTCTTACAGGAAGATACTGTGGGAAAATTTATCATTTTGTGCAGTCTAGCATTTTCCAGAGGCAGTATCGGTCTTCGTAAGCAAAGGATAAAAGTTATCCCTTGCAGGAATAGGTTAGTAACATAAAAAGTTGGGGAAAAGATCCTTCAGAGGAAAAGATCCTATTTCTGCATCTCTGCTTCAGTTCAGACATTAATGAACTGATATTTTTCCTTGCTTGTGCCTTTGCCATGTAAGCTGCTTTTTGTTATTTTTTCTGGCACTATCTGAAGCACCAAATAACCTCTGGATGGCATACATGTATATTCACACAGTAATTTGCAATAGGTTGATATTCATTCTATGAAATTAATTATTTCCTATAAGTGCAACTTAGTGGTTTTCTCCTTTTTCTTCAGCCTTCTCCTCTTAAACTGATTCTATTTTTGCTTGCACACTTTCTGTTCTATTTTTAGTGCTTGTTAGTCTTTCTCTCCCCCATTTTTTCCCATTTCTTACTTTATAGTCGTGATATTTGCCCATTTTCCAACATGTTTTCAGTATCTTTAGGAGACGCTTAGCTCGTTCCTTCTACTTTGTTCTCTCTCTTTTCTTCTTTTTCCACTTTTTTGGTTTTGAGTTAGACTTTCAAATCTCCTTCCTCTTCATCCCTCAAATCTATCAAATTCATCTCCAAGGCTTTACTCCTTTGGATTCGTGAGAAGTGCTCTGTATCCTGAAGGTGACAAGGAGCATGCAGAGATGCGAGATGTGAGCTTAATCTGGCACTGCAGTGCTCCAAAATAGCCCCCTGAGCCAGAAGAAAGGGATGGGGGGAGCAGAATGAACCCCCAGTAATCCAAGGGGAAATAGTTAGTGACCTGTTATGCCACTTGGACACCCACAAGTCTATGGGGCCAGATGGGATATATCCAGGGATGCTGACAGAGCTGGCAGAGGTGATCACTAAGTCACTTTCCATTATCTATCAGCAATCCTGGCTAACTGGGGAGGTCCCAGTTGACTGGAAGCTGGCAAATGTGATACCTATCTACAAGAAGGGCAAGAAAGATGATCCAGGGAACTACAGACCTGTCAGTCTAACCTCAGTGCCAGGGAAGGTCAGGGAGCAGATCATCCTGAGTGACATCACTCGGCACATACAAGAAAACCAAGTGATCAGGCCCAGTCAACATGGGTTTATGAAAGGCAGATCCTGCTTGACCAACCTGATCTCCTTCTACGACAAGGTGAGCCATCTAGTAGATGAGGGAAAAGCTGTGAATGTCGTGTACTTAGGCTTCAGCAAAGCCTTTGACACCTCATCCCACAGCATTCTCCTGGAGAAGCTGGCAGCTCATGGACAGGATGGGCACACTCTTCACTGAGTAAAGAACTGGCTGGATGACCGAGCCCATAGAGTTTTGGTGAATGGAGCCAAATCCAGTTGGTGGCTGGTCACAAGTGGTGTTATCCAAGGCTCAGTATTGGGCCCAGTTCTGTTTAATCTCTTTATCAATGATCTGGCTGAGGGGATTGAATACACCCTAACTAAGTTTGCAGATGTCACCAAATTGGGTTGGAGTGTTGATCTGCTGGAAGGTAGGAAGGCTCTAAAGAGGGATCCGGACAGGGTGGATCATTGGGCTGAGGCCAATTGTATGAAGTTCAACAAGGCCAAGTGCCAGGTCCTGCACTTGGGTCATAACAATCCCAGGTAGAGCTACAGGCTCAGGGATGAGTGGCTGGAAAGTGCCTGTCAGAGAGGGATCTGGGGGTGTTGATTGACAGCCAGCTAAATATGAGACAGCAGTGTGCCCAGGTGTCCAGAAAGGCCAACACCATCCTGGATTGTGTCAGGAATAGTGTGGCCAGCAGGACTAGAGAAGTGATCGTCCCACTGTACTCGGCACAGCCTAATCTGAGTTTCACATCTTAAAATCCCAGTGATTTCCAACAATCATTAAAAGGATTAAATAAAAAGAAAAAAAGGAGAGAATATGGCCAAACACATAAACAGTGAGTGTGTAATCTCACACTTTAGAAGGATATTATATTTTAATTCTAAGATTTACACTGTGATTGTGTGGCTAATGTCATACCTTAATTGGACACATTTGTGGAACAATTTTAATTCTGTTAACTCAAATTTTAATACGTGTCTCTAGTACATGTTTAATTAGTTTCTCTTCTTTGAGGAATAAAAATGACCTCACAACTCTCATAAAGGGTCTTTAAAAAGTAAATGAAAGTACTACCCGGGTAATCACATTTTCTTATTATTTTCTTGCCACTCCAGTACAGCACTGATTTTAGGCCCTGAATTTACAAACACCTCTAGATCATACTTGGCAAAATAACTTTGCATCTCAGTTCAGTGCACTGGAGTTTGTCCTGTCTCTATGATGTACAGAACTTCCATGATAACTGGAAAGGGGAACCTTGGCCACTGCGTTATAGAAGACCTAATCTTCCCTCTTTTTTCTTGTAACTTTATAATTGTTTGTGGATAAAATCTGTTGAATGTGAACTGAAGTAATGTGCCTTTCCTGGATTTGCAGGCACGTTATTTTCATGTCTCTGCACTTGCTCTTACATGTTCCTAGTATCTGTGTAGTGAAAGATAAAGGATTGTTCATTGTTCTCCTCTTCAAGGAGACCTGTAAAGGAACATCACTAATACTCTAAAATTAATGCAAAAGCAGGTACTGGAGTGACTTTCCAGAAAGGCCAGACCAAATGAATGTGTGTGTGCCGGATGAGGTATACGCGTTTTTTGCTTCTCTTTTCTTCTGATCAGTTGGGTGTGACTGAGCAGAGTATTGTATGGTTGAATAGACAAATAAAAAACAGTGCTGTGAAATCATCTGGAAATACAGGCTTGACAGTCAGATATGGGAGACTCATCACCTTATCTGGAGTTAGTAGAAAGAATGGATCCAAAATAGAAACTCCCACCATCTTTTCTTCTAAGCAGGCTAAATTCCAACACATCCACTGACTTTGGTGGTGCTCTCATACAGTCTGCCTCTAGTGATGGCATGTGTATTGCTCTCAATTAAAACATTTTTATATTCATGTCTAGATATGTCTGTGTGTGTGTGTGCATGTAGTCGGCCTGCATCAGGTAAGAGTGACTGCCAACTGACTAATGAAAAAACAAGCAGTTCAGTTTTTATGGCTTCTGAATCTGTGTTGCAGAAGGGGTTGTTTCTTTGTTTTTAAAGACAGAAAACAAACAGATTTTCTTATGATATGTGAACAGAGACATCTTTTCTAATCTTCAGGTTATAACTCTTTGATATGATCCTTCAGGCATCAGGCTTAAATCTCCCATTAACATTAGCAGGAATTGGTTTTGCCTCAGTCTAAAACAATCTTTTGTACCTTTCTTTTTTTCTTTTTTTCTTTTTTTTTTTTCTTGGTGATGTAGAAAATTCTCTAAACCCCTACTTTATTTGGTTACATATGCTTGCAGACTCTCTAAAATGCAGTGATCTCAGGATAATTTAAAAGGTTTGGTGTTGTCTGCTACCATGTTATACATGAAGGAAACTTAAGGCACGTTTCAATAGCAGCTCACTCAATGAACAAAGTAATAAAGAAAGGCTCTTCTAGTTCTATGACATTAGACTTTGAGCCTTCCATAAGGCTACGGTGACCAGTGCCTCCTAATATTGGGTCTTCAGGTAGCATTTTTAGGACTTCTGAGAGATAATTTGTGCAAAACAAAACAAGAACATAAGCAGTTCAAAATAGTAATTTCAATTAGTTATATTGATTTTCACCAGCCCTGTAGCTCAGACAAAATGAAAGATTAAAAATCAGTCTTACTGATCAGATTTAAATAGTTTTAAAAACAATAGTTTGCACTGAATTTTTTTAAGATGTATTGGGTAGTGACCTGTTCAAATTCTATGGCAAACCAAGCTGATACCCCTTCTTGTTCCCTGTGGAGCTCAGAGTAGGTGCTGTATTGGCAGTCTGAAAAAGATGGTCCACTACTGAACCATATGGAAGAGAGGTCTTAGTGTCATGTGTCCCAATTTTGACCTGAAGTAAAGGATAAGCATCATAGAAGTTCTTCCCTAGTGTTTTGATGGCAATAACCAATAAGGTTGAAGTTGTAATTGGGATGAGTGTTTGCTGGGGTCACATTACCAAGGCCAAACAGCAGCTAAAGGCAGATGACAAGCCTTGAACCTCTTAGAGGTGAGAAATGAATGCCTATATGTAGTTCATAACATATTTTTAAAGGACATATTGCTTTTACAAGGAAGGTAGCTGCAGTAGGACCAATTGTTAATGCAGATCTTACTTACAGGGCCTTGAAAAGACAGGCCCTGAAAAGAAGTGTTTATTTAAATACTGTAGCTAAAAGTCATAATGAGGCAACTTAGTGGAATTTCTTTTAAGATTTTTGTTCAAATTCGAAATGTTGTATATTTTCCAGAAACTGATATTTGTCTTTAAACTTAGATACACTTGCCTACTCTCTTACTCTTACACATGTATTTCCTTTTTTATTCTCAGGATGCTGTGCGAGCCATTCATTATTACTTGTTCCTTCTCTTTGAAAGAATATCTGCCCACACAGTTAAAAAGCAATTGTTTGTAGGCTTCATCCTCTTCATGCAGAAGTGTGTGGGTGAGGAGTATTTAATCCAGTTGTAAACTCAAGCAAATATCTATTAATTCCCTCACTGCTGGAGAAAGATTCAGGAAAAGTATCAAAATTAAAGGGAAAAAGAGAGTTTCCAACTTGAGAGGGACCAAGGAATGTGGTGTATTCCCAAGACTATTGCTACATTTGTGCTGTTTCCCCCATCTTCTGTATTAAGCTTGATTTGTGTCCATTTGGCAGAGACATGGGCCAATGATGCTGCTTGCTAACAACTATTATAACTGGACTCTGACTTGTGTTATATTTTGGAAGAGTAAGTATTGTTACTGGAAATGGGTACATTGCTTTCAGACCCTCTTGCACACGTCAAACTCCCCAAGGAGAGCCCTTGTATTCCTTTCAAACCCCATGTTGCAAATAATGTATAGCAAATTGTTAGCAGCTTTGTGGTAAATGAGAATGTTTCTTTCTGGTAGTCTTTCCTCTCTGCTTCATGTTGCTCTTTCTCACAAATCTTTTCCTCTGCATATGAGGGTGGCAGAACATGGGCTTATGGATAATTGAGCTTGATGCTTGTTTCCTGAAGAGCTCCCACAAACTTGTTTTTAAATCCTTGAATTTGGGTCGCTGGCCATGAAGTTGCATATTTTTGTCCAATACATGGCAGTTCTTTCCATCTACACTTACCAAATTTTTTCTCCAGAGTGAAATTCATCCAGCGTGTTTGCTATAAATACACATCTCAGCTGTATTTCTATCCTATGTGTCTATTTCTATGTGACAACATTAAAATTCCCTTGTTCTGTGTTTTGCTTGAATAATTACCAAACCATTTGCAATTAGAACTCTAGGATATGACCTCACACTGATTTATTCCTTCGTTTCTTTCCGTATTTAATACATTTCAGATACTGAAAATACCAAATCTTTGTCCTTTTATTTTGATGTTTATCAGTAATGGAAACATTCCAAAACAATCAGCCAAATACCTATGCTTTGTTCATTTATTGCCTTCTCTGAAGATAAATTGACTGTACTCAACTCTCTTCAGCATTTTTCTTCACCTAGATATTATTGCCTTGTGCAGCCACCCCAAGGTGACTGTTATCACTTAATTAAATCCTTGCACGCTGGGAAGAAAAAACAACATTGTTCGTTCATAACCCCAAGGAGGTTTGTGTTGTGGTTTTTTTTTTCTTTAAGCCACTAAGCTTTTTCCCTGTTTTATTAACTTATTCCTGGCTACAACAAGACATACTTTGTTGATGAGCAAAAGGTTGTATTAGCTTTTTATTTTCTGGGTAAACTTATCTTTTCTCTGGGAAAAAAATGTGGGCATTACAACAAAGAAAAAAAATGGGATCTCTCCAAACCCTGCAATTCTAGTAAAGGTCTGTGTAAACATCAAGCTAGTAAAGAGAAACAGGGGAGTAGCAGGAAGGAAATGAGAAAATAAAATGCAAACATAAAATTGGAACAAGACAAAAAAAGTAAGGTGATGTGTATATACACAAGGAAACTACTGCAATGCTAAGGGAAAACTGACATAAGGAATAGCATTTTTGAAGAGAAAAATATATCAGGGCTCTTTATGTTACTGTCTAGGGCAGCATCTTTTTATTAGCCTCTTGGTTAATGTCCTCTCTCTGTTATTGATTTTAGACTACATAACATTGTGCTCTTGCTTTTACCTTTGCATTTTTTTCCATCGTGCATAATCCTACTTGCAAGCCATAAGAGGAAATATTGCAGATGAGCGATTCATTGAATATGTGAGACCTGTGATTTGCTTTTATGTTGTTTTAAGCACAGTACTTCATATGAGAAAGTTCACTTGAAGCAGTAAGTTGCCAGAATATGTACAATGGTTTAGCTGCATTTTTGCTTGTTTCTAGTCCACTGAATGAAGGACCAGAAAATAGGTTTATCTGCTCTAAAATTTGGGCTCAAGCAACCATATGTATTTGTTCATGATGCTAAATCATTTTGCTACCTGCTGTGTTCAACAAGCATTTACAAATAGTAAATGCTATTTAAAGCTGCAGTATTTGCAAGAGCAGTTTATGCTGTGATATCATTTGTACGAGAAGCATAACATTTTAGTGTGTAGTGTGAAAGAGCTTTTAAGTAGTTGAATAATTGTGATTTTTGAAATATTACTACTTGTAATGTGTAGACTATAATTATTGTAGGTCACAGATGATAGTATAAGTTTGTGTGTGAACCACAAATTATTGATAAATTTGTATGGATTTCCTCCAAATCCAGCATGACAGTAGTATGTATCAGTAGTTAGTCTTAGGAAATTCCCTGTTCATCATAAAGTTTCAGCCTAAATTCTGGGATTTCTTTTTGTTCTGTGCATTTCAATTGTTGTCTGTAGCTTTCTGAATCAAATAATTAATTCCACAATGTTTATGCAACTTCAATTTCTCTTTCTTAGCAACGACAAAAATATTTCAGTTTACTTTCCCAGATTCTAGGAATGCTTTCCAATCTGTGTGCAATGGATCTGCGATCCACAGTGATTTTAACCTATACTCTGTTTTTATCTAATCTGTTTTAGCTTTGAGGTGTATAGACCATCTATAGATCTGTCTGCACAGCTTAATAAGCATATCACAGATGTATCTGAAGCCTCTTTTGTTTGGTATAAAGGGAATAAGGGTCAGTTATCAAGATGTTTGGTCTGGTTTCAGATCACTATTAAAGAGTGGTTAAGGAAACAATAATTCTGCACTGAGTTAAGTTTTGGTGTCAAAAGGGTGTCAAATTTCTTCAGAAGGAGATAGTTTTGGCATCAGTAAGAGCTTTAGTGGTTGGCCGTAGGCAGAATTTGATATTTAAATTTGGGACACTAATTTCAAATACTTGTAGTATGTACATACTTTCCATTTACTTTCCAAAACTGGTTTTGGCAGTTTTTTCCCTTGTGCGTTCCTAGTTGGAAATTCTGGTTGTACATTTGTTTTATGAAATGTTTTTTCATAAATAATTTTAATACTAGTTTTTGATATCAGTGGGTGGCATAGTGAATTCATTGCAGGATTGGGAAATGGCAAAGGAAGCTTGTGAAGGAGAATTTTATTCCAGTGTTTAGTTAGAAATAAATGGCAAGATATATTTCAGTTTCAAACAAGGATGCTTTAACGTTTCATACACCATGAATGTCCATCTTTTAGGGTCAAAAAGCATTTTTTATTTCTAAGCACTCTGATGTATATATTTATTTTTCTGTTAAAAACATTATTTAGAAATAAAAACAGTCCATAGGAAATCACCTCTAGAAAGATAAGTTATAATCCTACTAAGGATAGTACTATGCTGAAAATACTGTTTAGATTTTAAACCCTAGTCAGAACTCAAACAGTATTCTCAGATGTGGAAAACATTTGGTTATATTTCTGTTGCAGTTATTTTGTGTGTGTGTGCTTCTGCTCTTTCCCATCTGGTTTCAAACCAAAATCAGGAAAGGACTGATAAAACACCATTTCTTTTCACTATAGTGACTGAAAACAGATTGAAGAAATTCAGATAAATGTCGGAACTCGTTAAAGCATGACCACTTAAATTTATTTATTTTAAGTTGGAAGTGTTGCTGCCAATTAAAATGGCAAATTTACATGCAGAAGTCTATCTATTCTGCTTTGTGTTGTGCGTCAGGCAGCATGTTCATTTGGGTATGGTAACAGAAGAGAATCTGAACTGCAAAGACATTCACACAGCAGCATAAAAAGCACTGTCAGAATCTGGTTGCCTATTTGATAGGACAAGGGGTAATGGTTTTAAACTAAAGGAGGGGAGATTCAGACTAGATATAAGGAAGACACTGGAACAGGTTGCCCAGAGACCTCATCCTTGGAAACATTCCAGGCCAGGCTGAATGGGGCTCTGAGCAATCTGATCTAGTTGAAGATGTCCCTGCTAATTGCAGAGGGGCTGGACTAGATGACCTTTTAAGGTCCCTTCCAAGCCGCACCATTCTATGATTCTATTTGATGCAGGCTCAAGATAGTTTTCCAGTTTTTTAGGGGAAGTGAAAAAGATGCAGAAAAAAAACAGCTACTGGGATAAATAAAAGGATATTTGAGGAAATTCTGGTTTGTATTTTATTTTTTACAAAAACGACAAAGTTAAATTTGCACTAGAATTTCTTTCATTGATGTGCCACAAGTAAGTCTTGAAAGTATGGTGCATCAGACAGAAAAGAATGTTGTCAAAATGCAACATTACAGGACCTCCAGGTAGCAGGAGCAGGAATTTAGAAGTGCACCGTAAAGATACCCAGATAACTGATGACAACTGCCTGCAATTCAGACAACCAAGCAAATGTATAAGGTATTACTTAGAGTCTAGAAGAAGACATTGCTCAAGGCAGGAGACAATTGGAGATACATGTGACTTTTTAATGGAGCAGAAAGAAGAAAAATATCACAATGGAAGCAGGGAAAGGAAAGACGTTGTGCTCACAGTATGTTTGAAACGTTATAGTTAGAAGAAATTGAAGCATTCCCTTGGTTTTCTCTGGGTGGTTCTGAACAACTGGAAAATGGTGTTAACATTTGGCAAGAGGAGGAGTTTTCTTCCATCCATTCCATTGATGAAGGCAGTTTTACCACAGTCATCTTAGGGAGACACTTTAACCTTCAGGTCTGTTACAAATTGCAATGAAACAGATAGTAGCAGTGCAGAGCAATCATGTCAGTTCCTACTTGGGACACAGGATACAGCATATAGATTGTTGACATGTGCAATAAATGGCATTAGGGTTGGTGGTGTCAAGACTTGTTTGGAACTCTTTAGATAATGTGGCGTGTGGATTATTGGCACAACCAACAGCTACTGTACTCTGCGGTGTCAAGGAAATCTTGAGCACCCTTTGATGAGCAGGTTATTGATACTTTATGCTACAGCTGCTCCAGGAGACCCCTTAAGGGCATATCATGATAGTGTGGCTGCACAGTAAAACCGTGGGGTAAGAACAGAGAGGAATGTTTTCACATGGTTACTGTGAAACTGCCTTTAAAAGGAAAAAACATATTCTTGGTCGAAACCTTATGTTTCAGGCTTCAGCTGGTACTATATGGATAAATCATAACCCCTCACCCTTCCCCACCTTAGAAAATAAGATATTATTATGTAAATAAAACCAGACCCTTAATTATCGCAGCAGAGTTGCAACTATAATATATTAGCTTTTATTTAAAAAATAATATAAACCTTTTTCACTGAAAGAACTACTCTGTGCTGTTGATATGCTTGAATTTATGCAATGAGCTGGTAAACAGCAAAATCCATACTTATCTTTACCTACACAGGCATTAGAGGTGAGCTCGGAAAAAAAAAAAAAAGAAAAAAAGAAAAGGCAAGGGAGGGAGGAACACAGTATTTCTTCACAGCCTCAGGTGAGATTAGAGTCCTGTTGGTGGCAGAGCTTCATGCTGTCTTCTCACCTGGTCTCATATTCCAGCTGTGAAACAGAAGTGGGAAGTCAACATAGCAATGGTGTTTTGTAGCAGCAAACGGAGCTGATTTCCTGAAATCATTCAGGATCAGACCTCCATTTCCATCAGGATAACTGATTTTCCATAAACGTGTGTTCCCCATTTTTGTGTGAAATGTACTTCTGGAGTGAAGCGCTGTAACCTCAAAACCCTTGAATGAAGTACTGCAATCCAGCCTAGAGATATCAAATTTACTATGTAGAATGCAGATATAGTGGATAATCACTTCAGGGAAAGATTTTGAAATATTTATGTTATTAATGAACTCTCTAACTTGTTTCAGGAAAGGAATTGTTGTTTGGGGTTTTTTTGGTGTGTTTTTGTTTGTTTAGTTTGGTTTTTTTTTGTTGTTTTTGTTTTTTTTGTTTGTTTTGTTTTGTTTTGTTTTTGTTTTGTTGTTGTTGGTTTTGTTTTGTTTTTTTCTGTTAGTCCCACATACTCGCAGTATGCCTGTGTTCTCTGCCCTAAACTGCACAGATAAGTGAATGGGAACCAGTTCTTCTGTGGGTACCAGAATAGCACAGCATAGTTTTCTGTAGATTTCCGTCTTGTCTTCTATTGACTTTTGAGCCAGTGCAACCTGGCTGAGGCTTTTTCAGTGCTCAGGGCATTTGCAAGGTCTCTGTTTTGTAATGTCTAATACTACAGGAACTCATAGTCCAGCTGTTACTGCTGCAAGGGCTCTCAGAGGGTCTTGTTTCCAGTATCAGTCTGTTTTTACCAAACCTGCAAGAATTTCTTTGAGACCTCTGCCCACCGCCAAATCTAGCAAAAACTAGCCATGTGTTGGAATGTTGTTAGCAGAACAGTCCGAAGACATGCAGGGTAGAGGAAACTAGTTTCGAAGTTGGAAGCACCACTTCACAATCCAGCAATCCAGACCTCAAAGGGTTATCATTTTGTGGGCTTTTTTTTTTTTTTTTTTTTCATGGCTCTATAAACCTGACTCCTAGTAACTAGAACTGGATTGAATGGACTTTGGATTTGTTCTTAATATTCTGTGTTCTTATTATCTCTGTATTGCATTGTCTATAAAATATTCTCAACATGTTCTTCTTTCAAGAAGAGTATAAATCAGAATGATATGCTAGGCAAAGAACTCAACTCAATTTCTCATTCAAATCTATTTTGGTTGTCTGTATTGCCATCTAATAGATTAAATATGCTAAACATAAGCCCCTCATCCTGTTCTTCCCCAAGCACAGCCTCCCTGCTTCATATATATGAAATTGTGTGATGCAAGTGAGAACACATGTACCCAGTTCTGGGCTGGAGGTTTAATTCTAGTCAGCCAATTGTCAGGATCAATCACCAAAGCAACTGAGCACCTACTGAGTGTGTGTGTTCTTTAAATGGTGCAATTAACTCTATATCACAAATTCTTCCCTATATTTTTTTCACCTGTGTTTTTTCTTGGAAAACAGACATCTAGATACCTTTATCTGTTTGGTTTTTTTTTCATATAGTGTCAGATTGCATAGCTTGAAAGAAAAGCTAACCAAACATGCAGATATACAATGAATATAAGATCAATTTGAATTGAGCTTACATGAACTGAAATATTCATACATAACAGAAAAGGGCTTTAAGGTTGCTAGTTTGGATATAATAATGTTCAAGACAACACTTATTGCTCCCACAATCAGTTGTGCTTGTTTAGGTGCTTCTACCTGCCCAGTGTTCCGGTCAGATCAGGTTCCCACAATCTCTTGCTGTGTGGTCTGACGTGCCGATCTGGGGCCCTCATTCTGCCACCTCTTGCTGTTTGTCACAGCTCCTACTACTGGGTCATCTTACTCTCTCAGTTTTGGCACTTATGGTAGAAAACATTATGCAGGTTCATAGAGTGTGAAGTCGTTTACTCAGGGCAGCACCTCTCAGTGCACAAATGCAGATGTGATTGGAAAAATTTTACCACTGAAAGTCAAAAAAACATTTGATATTCAAATCCTATGTATCCAAAACAAAGCCAACCTACAGCCAGGTATACGCTTAGTCCTGACCTGAAGCGATCATATTCTCAGGGTAAGAGATATACAATGTACTCTCTGTATGATAGGTCTCATCATTAATAGACATAGTTGATTGTATTAGATGGCATGCAGTTATTGGCATCACAATCTGCTGTTCAGTCTGGAACCAACACTGGGAATCCTATATAACTGAAGGGTTGGAGCTTGTCAGGAATTGGCATCATAAAGATGAAAGGTCAGTACTTTAATACACAACTCCCACAAAATTGAATTTTAATTAAGTGCGACAGTGTTGAATCACACCCTTAGGAGTCCTTTTTCTCCCTTTTTCTTTACGCTAATATATATAGCCCTCCTTTCAGAAAAGAGAATAGCAGAATATAAATATTCTGCCTAGTAAGCTTCTAACTTCAGAGGTTTTCAACAGTAGTTACTATAGCATGTATGAACATAAATCAGTGTTTTGTTTTAGTAATGAATCGCTTATGTGGAAGACGGGACAGTGCAAAATAGCATTTGTGAATGAGAACAGCAGTTTTTAACCTTTGGTTTTGGGTGTGTACCAGTGGAAGCCAAAAATTGTCCATTGGTGGTGTAAATATTGTGTGGTGAATTTAAGTCTATAGACAGTAAGTTTCGTTTTCTCAGCTACCTTTCACAGCGCCTTCCAACTGTTCAGGTTGAAGTTGTTCAGAATGAATAGTTCAGATTGTCCAGACTATTGAACAGTTCAGTTTTCAGTTTGAATAGTTCAGGCTGGAATCAGCCAGATGGAAGACCACAGACTGGAAACCACTGATACGGGCACAGGGAATGTACAGCTTACTGAACATCTTCTTGCAATTAAACTACCATAAGATTGTCTGCATGTCATGTAAAAGATGACTGTATCACTTCCCATTTTCCCCTTGTTCCAAAAGAATCAAAGAAAGTAAACTCATTGTTCCTATCTCTCACTAGTAGGCACTACTTACCTTCTAAAATATTTTACTTGGGAGGCTGCCTACTCACCGTCACTGAAAACCAATCCAAACACTTCATGTTGTAGCAGGTTATCATAGATTTAAGATCTTAATACCATGGAAGCCTAACATGTAAGTTAAAATAACCTGCTCAGCCAGCTGACTTCAGCAGAGCTAATGCTGTACTGGATAAAGCATCAGACCACTTCTAACAAATATTATAGTTTAATTCCCTCAAGGCACATCAGTGTTTCTTCTACATGAAAACCACCATGAAGAATTTCAGCAGTTCAGTCCAGCAACTTAGATCAGTTAATTAAACAGAAGCATACTCATGAGCAGAAATACAGAGGATGTAGCAAAACAGTGCAAGTACTTGACCAAAAATTTTCACAGAGATAATGAAAGATCATCTGGCTTATATCATGTAACTTAGTTTCTCTGTTTTTATCTTCATTTTGGCAATAATACAGCTGTCTGCATGTTTTATGAAGGAGTATGCAAAGAAAAAAATAAAAATCCTGGGATAACCTGGGTGCAGAATAAGTGCAAGTTGTCTGTCTTAGATTTTTTTTTTTTTCACATCAATAAGCCTCACTATTTCTCTCTTCTAATAGCATTACAATATAACCCAAGGATATTTTTTTTTCCCCTACTGTGATGCCAGCTTTTCAGCAAGTCTAATATCTTTCATGGTGCAGCTTCCTCTATGCAGTCAGGATGGTGTGGGATTTTGCAGCAATATAGAATGGCCTTCTAGAAAAAAATAAAATGCTGTCTATAAGGCAGAGATCCCTAGAAGTCATTTATTGCTTTTGTATACAAAAAATTGTCAAACTCGTAATCTCTGATTTTTTTCTTGAACTCCCGTTGCTTAGAGATTTATAATCTTCCTGTAATTCTCTAGGCTCATCTCTGATATTTGTCAATCTATTATCAGTGAATAAACCTGGGAGTACATGTTAAGAACCTGACAGCCACCTTTAAACATTATTCTTAACTCTAAACTTTTCTCCTTTACACTCTGGAATTTTGCAATGGCTCTGGTCTGGAACACAATCTGTTTTTTTCTAATTAAATAGTAAATGTGCCCCTGCAAGCTTTTGCTGCTTTGGTTACATAAATGTACTTCTTCTGTAAGTTTGGTGAAAGATGCATCAGGGGAATCAGAAAAGTTTACTCTTCCTCCTTCACTTCTTGGCTTGGAGCTATAAAGTGGGCCTCCTTATTATTGGCACATTTATTTTTGGCACTTCCTTGTTGTCATAAATTGCATCCTGACCACACAAGCAAAGAGCATGAAGATGACAAATTAGGAAGCTGGCATCAAAGTCAATTCTCACCACATCCTTTGAGTATGTCCTCTTACCTCATGTTTTTTACTGTAGTTTTGCTGCCAAATACATGTTGCTTTGTTGCCAAATATGTGTCATTAATTCATAAGAATTCTATGGTCATGTAGCCATATAACCATTATGGTGGACTGTGATTGAAAAAATGGCAGTAGTATGAGAGTTGAAAACAGGATTTTCTATATGTTTGATGTTGGGATTTTTACTCAATGGTAAAAAGCTTGTAGCCCGAGAAACAACACAATAAGTCCTATGCCTTTTTATTTTATTTGTGCTTTGCTTTTATTTTCTGCAAGGGATTGAAAAGACTGAAGAGAAGGAATAAAGCTTTTAGAGTTTTTTCTTGTAAGTCAGTAGGTGGTCACACTTTAGTTGCCCATTTTATTCATGTGTATCAAATACATCCCACGCAAAATCCTGTTTCCAGGAAAAATACTTCAGTTGTCTCATAGTACTTAATTGTGAAAGCCCAAGGTCAGATTTTCCACCTAAGTATTTATGCTTTTGTCTGTTCTTTGTGTGGCTGGAGGATATTACTCTGATATCTTAATAATGAGAACACAGTAGATGGGCACTAAGGCTTTGGATCATATTTCTGTTAGCCACCATTTATGCCTTTTATTTCATTTTAGCCCACATCTAAGAATGGTTACTGTGTTGAAATGAAGCTTACTTTTTTGTTGCTGTCTCTAGTGAATGATGTGTTTTAAGCCACGCCATAACACAACAACAACAAAAAAAATGCAATATATTTATTATGAGAGGGACTATTAGCTTTTGTAAATGTCAATTGTATCCGATACCGCCCCTCTTTTTAAAAAAAGAGTAAAATATTTTTGCTGTTATTGAATGCTGTATGTCTAATTGGTGACAGGCTTTGTCCTCAAATTAATGCTAAGCTCCAGTTATAATATCATTATGTCATAACAGTGAAAAATTCTAATTAAGATGATCTGTTTGCCAGGAAAAAGTTTAGTGTATCAATTAATCTGTTTTATCAAGGGGAGTATTCCCTTCCCCAGCCCCTATCTCCTGATCAGAGCCTGAATGATGAGAAAAACATCACAGATGCACGCTGCATTGGACAAAGAACACATGCATGCATTTAAATCATGTATATCTTACTTTTTACTGATGTAATTGTGAAATATGTTCTTTTTGCATTCATAATTAGGGGGTGGAACAGATGGCGAAGGCTTAGTTTAAAATAATCTGTCATTAAAATAACCTAGCCTACTGGTGATTCTTCACTCTAACTGGAGTTTAGGTCAGGGTAACAGGGTTTTTTTCAGCATTGGAATACACTAGAAAGAATTAGGGACTTCAGGGATAGTATGAAATATGAGGATATTCTCCAGAAGGACACTGTAGTAAGACTCCAGTGAATTATATTTGCCTGTAGTGGGAATATGCAAAAATGGCTGGGGCAAAATTCCTCTGACAAATATAAATCCATTTAGTGTGGTACATTATACATTAGTGCATATTCGGTCAATGTGGTAAAGTCGGTTTCATATCATGAGAGGAAATAACTTCAGTATTCTACAAATACTGTAGAAGGCACTTAATATTTTGAGTTAAAAACCTGTGCTTTATATTTTCTTCTTATTCTGATGTCAGAGGGTATAAATTATAACTATTTGTATTATTCTTCAGAGGTGCTGTAGCTGGTGACTTTCACATATGAGTCTCACATCTTTCATGTCTACCACATTGACTTGCTGCTATGTGACAAAGAAAATCTTGTATCAGTCCTGCCTGGCTAGTTTAGAAGAGTTTTCAGGAATAAGAAAACTGTCTCAATAAATCAGATACTTGCATGTCGTTAAAACATTTATTTTAGTGTTTCCTCTAAGATTTCATTCTCTAACAGCTTTGAAGAAACCATATAGATTTCAGCATGGTATTATGATAAATCTTCTCAAGGAGGGGCAAGCATTAACATTTGTGTCGGTTCTTTTTCATCTTAATCCAACCTTAGTTAATAATCAGAAAATTCTACGTAGTAGGTAAGAAGATGTAATTAACCCTTTGACCCCAGAATCTTAATTGGCGCCTATTGAAAACAGTGGGGCAGTTAAAAAAAAAAAAAAAGAAAAAAAAAAAGGAAAAAAAAAAAAGAAAAGGAAAAGTAGCCTGTGGTGATTGAAACAGCATAATACATAATGGTTTTCTGAAATCAAAAGTGCTGCAACTTAAGCTTTAATCACATTTTGCATAAAACCAGTAAGTGTAGGTTTAAACAAGAAGTTGCCAGTCTTCCTTAAATTGGATTGTGCTCAATATTGGTATTTGGGGTCACCCTGACCCTTTTTCAGCTGCCACACTAGATGGGATGGGACTGAGTTTATGACAGCCAACCTCATTTATAAAAATAAAAAAGAAATGAACTCAAGAATATTTTCCTAACAGAAGATGCTCTACCTTTGTATTCATGACCTCTGCTTCAATAAAAGTAAGACGTTCTGAAAAACTAGTTACCTTGCAGGCCGTATTTCTATATTATAGTTCATGATAACTGTGGAACATCTGAAACAGAAATCCTGTCTGCCTTTGAACTACAGGGAAACTGTTCAGAAATTCTGGCTGCAAATTACACTGTGGTGCTTTTAAAAGAGAGATTTGAAAGCTGACTCAGTCCACTACCTTTCTTGCATTTATTGTGTCTTTAGTTATACATAGGTAATATGAATAGTACTTTCTGAGATTTGTCATTAAAACACAATTGTTTGTGAATAGGTACTGTACAATGGTATCACATACTCTTCAGTATATAACATAACCTCCTGTTATGTTACCTGCCACCTTCTCTGAAGTCTGCTGCTCCGTTGCCACGCACAAAGGACATACGCTTTATGAAAAATTGAAAAATTTCAACACGCATTACTTAAATAATAAATATTCATAAATAATACCTATGAATAACGAATGAGACAGTCCTTCAGAACTACTGTTTGACCTGTATAAGGAGCAACAACATTGTCACAGAAGTGGTCCATCTTAGCCCTTTCATACTGGTGAGAGAAAGTGCCTTGCAATAGAAGGTGGCCATTTCTCCCCCTGTTTTTATTGTCATTTATCTTAGGTATTAGGACTTGAGCTAAGTACTTGGGGTCTTTGTTCTGATGTCTCTGTATTATTATTACACAGTAGTGCAGTGTGCTAAACAGAACAAAAAAACTTCTAATAGGCTTGTTGTTACCTACATGAGCATTATAGATAGTTCAGTCACTGTTCTGAAGCATCTAGTACACACTGTTGGACCCAGGAAAACCAACCTCTGCAGGTAGGCTGTTAGGCTGATTCAGTATGGCAATTTATTGCTGCTTGTGGACAATGGTATTCTAGCAAGAACATATATGTGGCCAGGGAATCAGGGTGATGGTTCTCAGTTTCATTTCTAGTAGAGGATTAAGCCAATTTCCTCAAAGAAACATGGGACAGAGCATCAGGAAAACTTAAACCAAGACATTTAAAGATTTGCTCTTCTGATCTTTCTGATGATGGGGAAAGTAGATAATAGCAAAAGAACTTATACATAGTGGGGGAGATCAAATGTGTAAAGGTTTTGATTGTTCTTGTATGGATCTAAGTTTGAACTTCACTGTTCCAAATTTTCCACCTGTTACTGATGTTAAAATTCAAGGAACTGATGTTAATCATTTGAAAAGAAATTATTATGATTTATAAGAGGCCATAAATGGTTTGCATAATATAAATGTTTTTACATGAAGGAAATCTATGCAGATTTACATTTTTATTAATTCATAAATATAAATTAGAGTCCTTCTTTAATGCGGTGTCTTTAGTGAGGGTTTGTTTTCCAATATGTGGTTTGTTCTTTTTACGAAGCACAGATTTTTGTACTAATTCCATCACCTACTACATCAGAGAGGGGTGAACCAAAGACAGGTTCTGACCAGCAGTTAGAAATGAATCAAGAAGCAGCAGAAGAAAAAAATTAAAAACCCCTCAGAAATCACTGTTCTATATTTGAAAATAAGTGAATTGATTACATGAATTTGTCATCATATATGTCCATCAAGTTTGTGTGCATCTCTTATTTTTTCCTCCAAAACCAGGCTGATCTCTCAAATGCTATAGTTACATTTTTACTTTTCACATACTTTTATTGCAAGGGGATATATGGGATGGCATTTTTGGGGATTGTCTGATTCATACCAACATTTAGGGTGCTTTTTTTTTTCTGAGTTGTTTTAGAATTTATAATTTCTGGAAGTATGTGATTTTACTTTTGCAATAGTGAATGCTTGTTTGCAATAATCAACCTTATAAAAGCATAGAATTAAAGGCATGTATAGTGCATGAAAGGCAGTTTCTTCCTGGTGAAGATTTGCTCTTATTCCTAGAGGTGTATTTCTGTTTTGATATGCAGTGATTTACTCTGTGTGTCAGTTTAGAATATAGCCCTTTGTTTATTAACTGCACTCATGTTTCAAAAGGTATGCATTAATCTGTGTAGTCATATTTTGATTTTTGCACTTGCAATGGAAACCACATCCAAAGACTTGAACTTGTCACAGTAAAATCTGATCTAGAGTTTTACACCAAAAGGATGAAATTCATAACATTTCTAAAAGCCTAAGCTGTAAACATATTTGACAGTAATCTACTGATTGGCTTTGTTTGTTGTCTCACAAAAGGAAAATGTCTGTGTGAGGGGAAGTATGCATACGTGCTTGTGTATGTCTAATCCTCAATTAATTAACAAATTATTGAGGTCCATAGTGGTTTGAGTGATGGTAGGATTTTCTCTTTTTCAGTTTTTGGAAGTCGATATTCTCTGGTTTGATTCTGGGGAATAGCGAAGGGAATCTTCTTTCTTACACAGCATTTCATTGGATGCTTATTTGTTTTCCTTACTTACTTCTTCCTGTAAAAAAATTGAGCAACATTTTACTTTTCTATATTTCTTCTGTCATTTAAAAGAGATAAATTTTATATAGTATATGGCAGATGTAAGCATGACAATAAGTCCTTGAACTTTGGAATATACTCATATGGTGTTTGCTAATATATAGGCAGAATACTGAGGAATTGTTTTAAGGATTCACATTAAAAGCATTAATAGAAATCAGAACATTTTCTCAATTTATTCCGTGATGCTTTTGTTTGAATCTATTTCTATCTGGAATTTAGAAATTTTTATTAATCTATTCACTTTTTTTTTTTCTTTACTCTGTAGTCCCTGGATGGATTTGTATTTGCACTAAATCAAGAAGGAAAATTTTTGTACATTTCAGAAACTGTCTCCATCTATTTAGGCCTGTCCCAAGTAAGTACATGCTTTCAATTCTAGAACATAATCGTATGTGATGCATTCTTCTGTTTATCAGTCTTAAAGAAATAATAATTTGGCTTCTGTATTTTGTGTGGATTATTGAATTAGCTATTTGAAGTTGCATCTGGCTCATCCTGAGAAGTGATTGAAGAACATATCTATCAGTACTGGACATAGAGATAAGACAAACTTGTGCCTGCAAACTTTTTGCCATGAAGGATCATTATTAATTTATTGAGAACAAATGAAGTTTCTTTTCTCAGTTGTTTTGAACTTTAAACCTCCATACCTGATAGGAAAGGGACACACTAATAGTGCTTCCCTTGTGTCCTATTACTGGATGTTTATGGAGTACCCTGCATTATCCAGGGAGCTGACACAATGACAGGGAGCCATTTGGAGTCAAGAAATGCTGAAAGAGACCATTAAAATGTCTTGCAGGGAGGGTTCCAACAAGGACACATTTTGCCTCTTTCATAAGTGCTCACTAATATGAAAAGACATATTTATAAAATATAATAGTTTAATTTTTTTTTCCTTTATTTGCTGGCAACTATTTTTTAAAGATTAAATGTCAGGACAAAAGTACAGGGAAAGTTGCTTGTTGATGTTTACTCCTAACCCTGCAGCATCCAGAAATGTTAAGGAAGGATAGCTTCTCTCTGCTTGTACTTAGAAATGCAGCAGATTTTTTGCGTGATGATTTTCAGAGTAGGATAATCTACTTCTATTGCGGTCACCCTGAGGAGAAAAGAAAAACTGAGATATTTATTTCAGCTCCTTTAAATTGGGACCCATACTGCTATGAGGAGGCAACTGTTAGCACTGGCAACTGTCAGATTTGCTCTATCTCAACAACAATGAAATGGGAAACTTTAACATGTGGTGCAGAAAAGACTAATTTTAAATATTAGCTGGTGAGAATCCGAATAGAGGTTCATTAACTCCTCAAAGAACATGCGAGCAATTGGCTGTAATAAGTTCAGTAATTGTTATTTTGTGCTGGCTTTAGCAAACCAAATGATAGGAATAGAAACAGAGCTGTTTCTAACTCAGATCAGTATTCTTGTCTCTCATTAAAGTCCCTCGTTTTGTAATAGACTTTAATCCGTGCTTTAATCTGTTTGGGAGTTAGTATCAAGAATCTCAAATTTTGAAATTGGTGCGCCACCATGTTGCTAATACAGGAAAGAATCAGAACTTTAATGTTTATTATTGTCTTATGCTCATATTAATCTGTTTTATGCATAGTATCCAACGAAGTTTAATAAGCCAGTAAAGAAGGAGGATGGATAATTAGTTTAAGCAGGTAAATGCTAATTAGGAAACTCCTGAAAGGCATCCATTATACACTAGCTTAAAACAAATTTTACAGCCCTGGTTAGTGGTGTAATCCAAATTCTGTCAAGGCAACTGCATTTTCTGTAATTGAGATGTGTATGTTTGCTTTGCATAACAGATGGCTCTGTATGCTTAGACTGATAGCTAGGAAAATAATAATTGCATTATTCTGGCCAAAAGAATATTAGCTCTTGGGTTTTGGCCATTTCAGTCAGTCCTCCTGCCAGCACAGCATATGCACATATATGGATTGGATTTTCAAGGAAATTGATGCATCTGGAATAGTGTGGCCATCTGAAATATCATCTGTTCAAGAAAAATTTGGCTTTAACCCTATGCTAGTCTCTTGTTAAAAGCATTTTCTGCCACTCTCTTTTCAACTATAGGGGTTGGTAAATCTTTCCTCACTCTGAACATACATCATGTTATTAAGACTTTACACTTCATCTTGATCCCCATATACATTTCAAGCAAGAGTTCAGATAAATAAAGCAATTGTCTTTGCATATTAGAGTATTTGATACAAACGTTTCCTTGTGTTCACTACTGAAAGTATTGGTAGAAAAACTACCAAAAATCAGAACCAGGATTGTGGATTGTAAGACAATAATACATGAAATCTACTGAGTTCTATTAAAGTGTCTGTGATTTTTGCTGTTCTTCTATTCTGTCTTTATGGAGACATTTTGCATTTCTCAGGCCTGCTGTATTTATATTTTTAATATACTATTCTCTTGCTATAATATTATATAGCTAGGTCTCTTAATGACAAAAGAAATGTTGTAGCTACTTGGTATTAAATCACTATTCAAAGGTTATTTGTTACTAAAAAGTATTAGCAAGAGTATTCATAAAACCATTTCTCAAACTATACATGAAAATGCTACTGTTTGCACTACAACAATCTTAAAATACTTGTGAATTCTGAATTTCTGAAACAGTGCTATGTGATAAATGTGATGTTGCATTTCTTGCACTGAAGGTAAACATTAATATGTCCCTATCCTTATACTCCCCAACTATATATTTATATAAAACCTCTAGGTAGTTTTGCACATCAGAAAGTCTGGATGTACATTATAAGCATCTTTATTTGAATTGTCTTCTCCAGTCCTGAGTTTGGAATCTTACTTTCTATTCAAATGACTTTTTAGGGACTTCATCCTTGTTTGGTTGTGTTTGGTTTTGGTTTTCTTTTTTTCTTTTTTAACTAGTGTGCATGGAAATAACATGCAATGTATTTTGTACTTGCAAAGCGAAATCTTGTGTATTTTAGCTGAAGGAAAATAGTCCTTGTACCGAATCTCAGCAGGTGAAAACAGTTTTTCACGGAACCCAATTTTTCTCTTTTCTGAACAGTGAGAGCCAGTGGTGCAAAACAAATGGATGCTGATGTTTTAAGATAGCTGCAGGGCTAATGGTAAAGAAATCTGATAAAACAATATATTTGGGGGTAGTCCAGCAATGATGATAGTAAAGTTACTTCAGGGAGGGGGAAAAAAAGTATATTTGAACAGTAAATAAAAATGACAGTAGGTACTCTTTTGACGTTGTAATGAATGTTCCTTGTATGTAGATACCCATACATACATGTTTTGAACACTGTCTTCCAGCTAATGCTAACCATAACTTTGAAGTTAGGTTGGCAGATGAGAATTCTAGAGTACACTGTGGAAATGCAATCAGAGCAGTTTCAGAGAACAGAGATCCATTTCAAAGTAGAGAGAAAGACACAAAATTAGCTGAAAGTAATGAGTGAGAGAAGGGCCAAAATATCTGTTATATCCTTAATCTGTATAAATTATCATAGCTCAATTGTAATTGGGTCAAGCTATAATAGTCCAGCATATTTTCCAGTATTCAGTAGTTTCAGGAACTGTAGGAATTGTTGGAAGGCTCAGACGTGTCTAGAAACATGCAATACTGCCAGGATTTCTTCTCTGGGTTGGATAACATGACCTGTGATGGTGTAGCCAATACAAACAGCTTTTTACACTGCACCTCTGTAGTGATGTAAAAATGCTTTGTCTTCATATATATCTATTATCTGACATTTTCAAGTCAGCAATTAATTTTTTATGTCAGGGTAATGGCCAGCTTTTTGAATACCCAGTCCCTGATTTTCTTTTAGAAATGAGCTGAGATTTTGAAAGTAGAAGGCAAAAATGAGTCACTGTATCTGGACGTTGAAGAGGCATTTGAATCGTTCCTTGAGACACTTAGAAGTCAATATTGTGGTTACCGAAGAGATTTAAATTCTTTTGCAAAGTTTCCGTGTTTGACACTTAGGCCACAAATATGCTGAAACACAAATAGTAACAAATAGGGAGAATAATCTATCCATAACAAAGGATGAAATTGTCAGACATAGGAGGTTTCAGTGTCAATAGAAAATGCTATTGGTGGATAAGCTGGCTAGGTTACTTTTGCTTTTAGCAAACAAGTTCTTAATCACCTCTCACCAACAGTTGTACTCAAGAAGGATGTTATGCATTGCTCCCTCTCTGTGAGGTCCACACTGTAAAGTAAAATATTTCCTGCCTTTGCTCCTACTTGTCCAGGGGACAGACCAGGTTCAAAAATTGGCCTGTTAGAAAGAGAGCTCACTAAAAAGGAGCAGTGCAGCAGTGCAGCTGCAGGCATAATAGGAGATAATAGGGATGAAGAAAAAACAAAAAAAAAAAAAAAAAGAATTGTTGAGATTTTGTCCTTTTTAAAACAAAGCACACAAAAAGTAGTAGGTATATTACATATGTACTGTGTTACCAGCACCATAACCTATCTCCTTATTTTCTTTTTCTGTGCATTTGTTCTATGAAATGGCAAATAAAATTACAGCTACAGCACACGAGTACAAGGTCAAATAAATGACAGTACTCAGTCTATTTGTGAAGCTATTCTGAAAAGGAACCATGGTGCCAAATGTGGTTTATTTGAATAATAAAGAAGAATTAGATTCCCCTGATAACTTGGCTGAGGGCCAATAAATCACTAGAGGTTAAGAATGCTTTGCAACTGCCATGTATTTCTTTTGCTTTTACGAAGCACAGACCTCAACTACTATACTCTACCTGGTTTTCAATGCAAATCAAGTTGAGGTTAGTAGATGGTTAAAGGGTTGCTTTAGTGCTCTGTTTGCTTGAAAAATAATATAAAGCAATCTTGACATTTGCATTCGTTCTGTAAGTTCTACATTATTTTCCCCCTATACCGTTTTCTAAATAAAATAAAAAGATTTTAAAAATCCAGGCAAAAAAATAACAACAAAAGCCAGAAACTTTATGGGAAAATTGCATTTTTTTAAGCAAATCTAGGCAGTGACCAGTTGAGAAAAGATCTTGCTTCTCTGTTCTTGTCATTGCTTTAGTGTTCTGAATTTAAATACTACTATGTAAAATGGTAATTTCTGCTAATTTAGTAAATCGGTGCACTAGCATTGATAGTTGTTTAATAATTTGTCCCCTTTAAAAATTAATAAAGAAAAGCCTGGGAAATTCTGTGTTGGTCATGTGTTTTTAAAAGAAGTTTTTCTCCTTAATGTTCAGTGTAAGAAAGTTCATTTTGTCTTTTATGCTAAAAGAAGTGAGCGAGGGAGAAGTTCTATTGAAATAGAGCAGCTCTGAGGATTTTGAGAGCAGTAAGAAAATACAAGTATCAAAATAATTCAGAAACAGTACAAGGCACAGTGGCACATTATCAATTTACAACATTTAAATTGATAAATGCTTGGTGGTGAAGGCCTACAAGGGCACTTTGAAAAGCAAATAGCGACCTGGTGAAGAAATTGATTTTCCCCCCCCGAAAATGACTGCATGATGCATCATTTGACTGCATGCTGTCCAAGTGCTTGACAGAGATAATCTCAGCAATCCCACGGGTGACCTTATCGTTCTCACCAGGGCAACTTTGTCTAGGTTCTGACTTTGTGCATGTCAAGGTTTCTTCAGGCAGGATCCTTAGGGGGAAAAAGTTCCTCTGTTCGATCCAGATATTGAACCACTCTTCAAGGCACTCCCCCACCCCCAAAAAGGCAAGCTTGTTTCTTTTCTTCATAATTATGAATGAACCGAAAAAGAGAAAATATCTATAGACACACTGTCTTTGCTGAAGCCCTTATTGCCTTTTCAGTGTAGCTTAGCTTAGCTCTTAAAGGAGAAAGGATACCTGCCATTAGGGGTTATCGGACACAGTTGAAAGGCTCCAAAATGTACAGCACTCTTCTACATAACAGAAATATCCTGCCCACTTGCTTTCTCACAAACACTGTTCACAGCTTTATTTTTGCTCAGAAAAAGATTTTGCCACTGTCACAGTATTTCACATCAGTGCCTAATATTCTTTTCTTTATGCCATTTTTTTTTGAACCTTATCCCAGCCCAAGAACTTTTAAGACAACTCAAGTGCAAATGACAAGCTGACAGAAGTCCTGAACATCAACATCAATATGCATAATTTTGCATAGACACTCTGTAACAACCTTCACTGTATGGTCTTGAAGCGATCCAAAACAGTTAGCCTGTTTTAGCTGATTATTACAAAACTGGTTTTGTCTAGCACAGAGGATTAAATTGCCCCAAACTGTGAAGAATAAAGACACTTAAAGATTTGCAGGATTTTTTTAAAGTACTTTATATAATGAACAAACTGTTTTTCATGTGCAGTTAGTAACTGTTAATTATAATTACTGATTAGGAGCCTATTAAAAGCAGCAAATATTGTGCTCTGCTTGGTACCCCAAAGCTGCTTTACCCACTGCCTTTGACACCCACAGTTCACCATATTCAACCTCCTTTACCTCTTTCTTTCATCCACAACATTAATTCTGAGTGAACAAGACGTGCTTCCTTGCTTTTGACAAGATTTGCTGCAGTCTCATGCGACAAAAACCCAACACTCATTCCAGATTCAGAAAGTAGGATTTATAACAGCATTTTAATTTAATGTTGGATGTCGAACATATAAAGAGATCACAGTAGTACTAGAGCTGAAAATTGATGCCTTTTTTATTAGTGTCCTCTCAGAAGTGGGTGAGCCGCTGTTTGTGCAATGGAGCACAGAGCACCACAGTCAGATGAATGAGGATATGCTATCTGCAAGGAATCATATTTCAAACCACTGTCTGCTTCTATTGATGTGCTCAGAGTTGAAAGGTTATGCTAGTAAATGCCATCAGAATTTTCAGCATTAGAAATCTGCGGAATAATCCGCTGACTGTCACTTTGTAGTCAGTCCAAATGCAATATGTAGTGATGCTTTAGTGATTTTTAAACTTGAAATTAACTTATTGTTGCTGATCACGTTATTTTGCTTATTCTTCTGCAGTGTGTTTAAATACTGCCAACTGTATTGTCTTATAGGCTCCACTGAATATAGCTCTCTGTTGAGTTAACTAAAGGAATCCAGAATGTCATTTTACATGAGAATCATGTTTCCTTTATTTATTCTTTTGAACATATTTTACCAGCCATTGAGGCTAAAACATTGAAAGCCTTTATGCAGAAGGGATTCACTGGTTAAAATGAATGACACAGATTCTCCATGCAGTAAAATATAGCCTCATTGGTTTAACGCTTGAAGGCTGAAGACTTTTCAAGTCACTTAATAATTCTAGCATTTGATGTTAAAAATAAGATTTTGATAAGGTATTTTCATTGCATTTGTTAACTCTTTCTGGTACCAAATAAGACTGAGAACATCAGCAATCTGACCATTTGCTTTCTGGTGTATGCAATGTTTGCAGATTGGTTTAAGAAAAATTTCTTCGGAAAATAGTTAAGACAATTTAGCTATTTTATGTTTGTCTTTCCTATTAAAGCAAAGACAAAGAGTTTTCCTGAATTAACATTCATGTTATCCAAATTAGCTACGGAGTAGTTTGGTATCTTTTTTGCATTGCATTGTAACATATTTGTGTGGAAGTTGAAGAATATTCTATATATAGTCACTTAGTGAAACAAACAGCTGTGGAATAATTGGGGGAGAAAAACAGATACTGGTAGGAAACATACAAATTTGGCATAAATACATTTTCCATGCTATCCTGGCACATTAGAGATGGAGGGAAAAATTCAAAGATAAAATATGTATTTCACCTTTCAAGAGTTAGGTCAAAAAGTCATTGTACTGCTGAGAGATCAAAATTTCATTTCTAAAAATAAATAAATTATAATTAATAGGTTTTGTTTAATAGTAATAAAGCATACTTTTGAATGCTTACAAGATGCACTGATTCTGAATATTTGGCAATGGATGAAATGATTCAAGACTTGTAGCAGTGAAACAATACAGACAGAATTCCCATTGCCAGCATTTCAGAAAGGGTGGGTCAGGACACAGAAACTCAAGGGTTGGCCTAAGGTTATGAAAAAAATAAAACAGTGCCCGTATGTATTAAAAACCATGTCACCAAATGAATCTTGGCTAAAAATAACCCTGCAAAAGTAAAAAAAAAAAAAAAAAAAAAAAAAAATTTAAATAAACCAAACAATTTTAAACTCAGATCAATTCAGTGATATCTTCCACTGCAAATCCTCACTGACAGTTCTACTAGTCCAAATAAGGGGTTGAATATGACAGCACAAGTTCAGGAACAAGCAGCTCAGAACAAGAATGGGAGATATGTCTTAATCTGTTTTTTATTACAGACTTGATCAGGGCTTTACTTGTTTTGTTTTCAGTCAGAGTTAACAAAGGAATCCTCTTCTGGGAAGAGAGTATTGGTAAGAGAGCAGAAACACTCGAAATTCTAGTATGAAAAGGGTATAAAGCTACTGGAGCATGTCCAGAAGAGGGCTACAAAGCTGATGAAGGATTTGGAGGGCAAGTCGTATGAGAAGTAGCTAAAGTCACTTGGTCTGTTCAGCCTGGAGGAGACTAAGAGGAGACCTCATCACCGCTACAGCTTCCTCAAAAAGGGAGGAGGAGGGGCAGGCGCTGATCTCTTCTCTCTGGCGACCAGTGACAGAACCCAAGGGAATGGCAGGAAGATGTGCCAGGGGAGGTTTAGGTTGGACATTAGGAAAAGGTTCTTCACCCAGAGGGTGGTGGAGCACTGGAACAGGCTCCCCAGTCACGGCCCCAAGCCTGACAGTGTTCAAGAAGAGACTAGATAACACCCTCAGACATATGGTGTGAATTTTGGGGTTGTCATATGCAGGGACAGGAGCTGGTCTCCATGATCCTTGTGGGTCCCTTCCAACTCAGGACATTCTATGATTCTATGAAATTCTGTGGAGAATGTCTTCACTGCAGAGCTGGTGTAGGATCTAGCTAAGGGAACCTCCAAGTCAAAGGCTGATGGTGCTTAATCCCCAAGGTTTGTAGAGGAAATTCAAGACAATCCCGTCTATGTGCTATTGCTCTCCCTGTGCTAATCTATATTCTTTCGTCACTCCCTGTTCAGCATTAAAAGACACCTATGCTGCCTTAGCATTTTAACCTCATGTTTCCCTGTATTTCTTTCTGGCATTTGAGCCAGGATGCATCCAAAATGTCCTCCTCCTACGTTTCCAGCCTGACACCAGCTTCCTGGTAAAGTTACAGCATGAGAGAGAATGCACCCAGTTCAGTTTCTGCACTTAGTGGGCAGAGAAAAAGAGCATCAGAAAACTTGTCAGGCTTACTGTGAACAATACTTGATCTTAGTTCCTTAGCAGAGTTCCTCCACATCATTCATATTAAAAGTTGTTTCTGCTGTTTACTTACACCTTCAGAACTACCTGCATATAATACTGAGTAACTGAGCTTCCCTTGGAAGCTCTTCACTTGTTCTCATGGCACTCTCACAGAAGGACCCTCTGCAGCTGAATCCACATGCTCTGGCTGTGCTGGCATAGCCAAAGCCAGCTGTGCAGCAGAGAAGCACTTCTGCTGGCCACCAGATGAGGCAGAGGAAAATTAGGACTACATTTTCACTTTCAAAAGACAGGAGGTCAGATGTGGCGTAAGAGCGAAGTGAGAAACCTTCTTTGCCCAGGAATAGAAATGTAAGGCAGAAAGGAAAAGAGTGAACATATCTTTCTTCAGCAATGAGGGGATATGTCCAAGAGCAAGAATAATATTTTCTTTTAAAGGCAGGAAACATGCCTATATTGGAGGGAGGGGGAATCAAAATAGTAGGAGCAAGACAGGCAAAAGAAATACCTCTCTGGTGTGAGCAGACAGGAAGTGGAAGGCAGAGAAGAGATGTGGCACACTGCCCCTACTCAGCAACTGAAAATCAGCTGTTAGAGGGCATGTTCCTTCTTCCCCACCAACCAAAATAAGTTTTTGCCAACCCTAGATATTCAGAACTCAGGCCTCAGCATCAACTCAAATAGTAAGGCTGGTTTTAAGTTATCAGGCATATGAAAACAATATTTTAAATATTATTAACATTCTGGGTTTTTTGCAGCCTTTATGGCTTTACATTTTCAACTCTTCTTTTTTCACTGGCTGCCACGAATGCTAGAAGTTTACTTTTATATTTAAGAGATGTCTGAGACCTTTTGGGAATATCGTAATTATATAGCCAGGCCTTTGAGGCTACAATCAAACGTCACGTGATAGGCAATAAAATTGTGAGGTTTGACAACAGTAAAAGAGAAAGGGGAAATACCAGCTCATTTCTCTAGTTGAACGGGATCACATGGATCTATAAACTAATATGGTGTATCATGCTCATACTGCATTCCAGATAACTTTTAAAGCCCTTGCATTAATAAATCTGGCCTTGAACTAATAAAGGATATGACAGAATTATTACCTATATTAATTATTTTGTGTTTAAGATTCTGTCTTTGGGTCTTTTGGGTGACAAGAGTATTTTCTGGGCTGAGTACTCCTGAATTAGGATGCAGCCAGTATAGTGAGGCATAGTCTATACCTTTTCATACTGCACTTCAGAAAGATGTCTCTTTTGGGACAGGACTTATTCATGCGTAAGTAGTAAATACAAAGCCATATACATTTCTGATGTTCCTTGAATGACAATGGAGCTATCCGTGTGTTCTTGTTGAATTTCCGTAGCATATGCATAGGAAAGATATGGTGAATATTGTAAATGTATCTCTTTCACATATTGAAGCAGCATGTATAAGTCATGACTTAAAGTCTGTTGAAAGAGGTGGTTCCTTTTTAAAACTCATTAATACAGTTCAAGAAACAGTAGCGCTCCTTGCTGCATTTGTTTCTCCTGACCTAAGTCTGATCCACAACCTGTAGGGCAATGGAAAGATTTCACAGGTTTTTGAATGGTCCTCATTTTACTATATATTGTCAACATTGTCAGCATGGTGCTTACGTTACATTGGGAATAAAGACATTTTCTGGAAGTTATTGAACAATCTCTCTGTCCCTATCAGCAACTAGTACCTTGAATAAGATTACTCTTTTTCTGTTCCCTTATTTGTTTATAAATTGGTTGCGTGTTTTTAAATATTTTGGTCATATGATAGTTTGATTTCTTCGTCCTGTCTCCAATATTAACTCAATATTCAGATTGAGTTAACCCGAATCAACATTTTGTTAATGCATTTTAAAGGTTTCCTACATTAACTGTAAATGCTATGTACTTTATTTACGATGACCTTATTTGTTTTGTAGATGTGGTAGTGTCCAACCACTGAGAAAGATGCGTTCCAGAGACCTGACAATCTTCAGGCTCAGAGTGATTGTCTAAAACAATGTAGTGGAAAACTTTTTCTTTTGTGATAGTTATACATTTGATTAGTTTCATGTTTGGGAGGGGTGAACAATTATTATACTTCTATTTTAAAGCCATCTGTTTCCCATCTTCTGCTGATTCAGTCCATCTTCCTTGTTAGCTCCCAGATTCAGTTTTGATGTATTGTTGCTTAAGCATACAGTGCCTTCCCATCAGAAGGCATTTCACAGGAAGAATTTAAAATAGAAAGTAATTCAGTCACTGAAATGCATGTAAGCAAATTCTAGTTTCTAGAGAGATCTCCACTGAGATGGGCTTCTCTTCCATGCATGTTGCATGTTTAAAGATTTATCTTTCATGCATTTTGGCAGAAATGGGTCTACAGAAAGAATTTTATACACTTCAGACTGGGCAAGCTGATGAAGACTCTTCCAGCAGTTTTGTTTGACTAAATCACAACCAGTTCCTTAATGCTTGTTTATTTTATCCTCTTCTTTTTTTGATGTTATTATACTCCTCTTGGTGTGTGTAACTTGTGACTGTGAAGAAAGATCTTGTGCATTTGACAAAAGGTCACTAAGATACACAGATGTAAAACAAATTCTACTTATTCCAGTCTAAGTATTTAGGAGCTGTTTAACTGGTATAAGCATATTAGTCCTGTACCCAATTTGGACAGTGATGTTTCTAGTTCTGATACAGTCCAGTCTGCATTCTCATGATCTTCTTACGATAAATCACTGCAGATTAGCAAAGTCTGCAGCCTCGCTAGTGAGGGTGCAAATTCATGTGAAATAATAAGTGAAATTGGAAAAAAATCCCAAATACAAAAATGTAACTTTTACGGCTCATTAGTTAAAATTGACATTGTGGGGTTTCAAGAGACTAGGAAGGGACGCTGCTATTTTAATATGTTTTGAAACCTTTTCAGTAGAGAAGACAAGAAAATAATGTAATTACTGAAATTCATTCAGCTCTTTAGTAAAAACACAAGCCTTCATCTTAAATAGCATTTGTAGAAACTGAAAAAGCTAAACTGAAGGTATTTCTAAAATGTCACAACTGATTTGTGATCCTAGATGATACGGACTATCCTTTCATTATCATCTAGAACACCTGGGAAGGTGCTGTGAAAATAACAGTGTCTTTCAAAATAACCATTAAAACCAAAGATTTTCAAGGAGATTGTACACACATACTTACATTTTCTATTTTGAATCAAATTGTTGATGTGTGATATCCTTTATTATGGCATTAGCGCCCATGTCACAGCAATATCACAATTTGCATATAAACAATCAACATAATGGAATGGAAGTATAATATTCAGGGATTATTATTATTTTAAATAAAACGCTTACCTATCTTGAAATGCAAATATTTATTCCATGTGTGTGTAATTATAATAGTCTCACAATAGCTGATGATTTTCTGATTCTCTTTTATAGTTTCACTTAATTCATATTTATTCTCTTGCATCCGTGGTCTTCATTCAACACTGGACATCTTAGTGGGCTGTAATACAGGGGTTTTTTTGGTTTTAACCTTCAAAGGAATTTAGTTGAGCAGATGCTACATTGAACTAGTCAGAGTAGAAAGGAAATGATATGGCTTTTAAAGGGCACATCTAGCATATCTACTGGGCTAAAGTAATTCTGGCAATGCTTCAAAGGATATAACTTTTGATGGTAAAGTAGGTAGGCTACAGAATGAAATCACATATGGCAAGCTGTCAAAGTCTTCCTACACATTCAGTACATTTATATAAGTGCAAATGGATGCTGCTTAGATGGAGTCCCTAGCAATTTCCTGTTAAATCTGCTCTAAGATTATCTGATATTATTTGACTAAATTATCTGTGTAAAAGCTGAGGACAACTTTTATGATCAAATATTTAGAAATTAGTTTTTTTCTTTTTGGCAGATAATCTGAAATATGAACTGCAGTTGTATTAACACTTGAAAGCAAAGGGCTTTCTGTAATAGCAATTATATCAAAACAGGGATAATGAATTGCTGTATATCAACTTGAAGAGGACGTATTTATAGGTCAATGATGTCAATAGCTATAGTTCTCATAGACGCCTCATTCTTACCCTTTTATTCCTTGCTAATGCTAAGCAGACAGAGTTTTAACTTTTAATGAGATTGGTGACTATGCGGATCTCATTTTACAGTGGGAGGGAATACATCGTTTGCAAGAGATGAATATTTTTCACCTTTCCAAATTTAACAATAAAAAGTGTTACCCTTTTACAAATGCTAACAGTTGCTGATTAGCCAGCCCCCTCCCCCGCTCAAAAAAAAAAAAATATTCCTAATGGCCATGCTTATTCGAAAGACAAGCTTTTAAACACCTGGTTTTTTCTTTTTTTTTTTTTTTTTTCTTCTGTTAGTTGTGTTGTAGAATGCTTTTGAATAATGATAAAATGCAGGATGCATTACAGATACAATTAGCTCTATTGCTAGGAGTATGCATGCATATGCGTATTTATATGTAATACATCTGTGTGTGTGAATCTGTATGGATCTGTATGATTGAAAGGAGAGTCTTAAGGTAGTGCTGACAAGTTCTTTACCTCAGTCCTACACTGTCCCACAATAGTAGGAAGTAAGAAGTGTCCAGCTGCAGCCTTACAGCCCTGAGCATGTATGTTTTTTCTCTGATTTTGGGCCATGGGCATCCTAAAGAGCTGTGGTAGGCTGAAGCATGTTAAGGTTTATTGGGGGGTGGTGCAGCGTGGTTAGTGCTCTTTGCTGTTAAAGGCTGGAGTCTGTTTGCCCAAGGATGGAGTCTAGTGAGATTTGGCCATTGAAACTGAAATCCCTCTAGACAGACAGACCTTTATATTTATTCTGTTGGCCCCTCTCTCACACTTACGTGTGGCAGCAGCATGTGTTCCCATAACAGCTGTCTGGTTTCTTACCCACCCTGAGACGCTGCCTGCCAGACATCAATAATCAGCCCATCAAGTTATCCACATCTTACAGGATCCAAAAGCAGAAAAGAAGTTCAGAAATGCACAGCTTTGGTGAGGTGTCTGTCTCTTATTTGGGCCCAAATATCACACCAATACTTTAATCATGTGGGTCACTGTACATATCACACCCCTGGCATAGGGCATTGTAGATTGTGGAAGTAAATAGAGAGAAGGTTTGTATTGATCTGTTTAAGCAGTGGTTGCTTCCTTAGTTGTATGTGACTCAGACAAATTTCACTGCACTTTTATTGGGTTGGCACATAGCCTCTTGCTGATATAAAGGCAACTCCATCTGCTGGTTTCAAATCCATTTTCTGATAGAAATGGGAGTGTGATGACTGCTCAAAGAAAATCTTACTGCTTTAACATGAGTGGAAAAAAATAAATGCTGTTGTATGTAGACTGAGCCTTAGCTGAAATTTTCTGTATTATTTAGTCTGAAACAAATGTGTGTCCTGGAAAAATTTATTCTAAACAATGGTAAATTTGACATTGTGACAAGAAACTGAAAACGGTTTTCTGAGTGATAAGTGTTAAACAACGATAACAAAAGGTAATGCTACAAGTTGTAATAAAATAGAGTATGAGTAGAAGAAAGGATGAATATGTCACAACAAAGGCTTGGATCCTGCCAACATGCATGCAAGAATTCTTATTGAAATCTGTAAAACTAATGATGTATATAAAGCTATTCAATTAAATCTTTGAGGGACTGGAGCTTAGGCTTTTGATCTGTGGGAACTCTCATCAAAATCAGTGTAAGTCTCACCAAAAGCAAAAGTTCTGGAAAGAAAAATAATTACTAAAAGCATACATTCACAAACTTTAAATTACTTTAGTAGTGAAAATGCACTGATATTGTGTGTTACCATTTTGGGTTTTTATGCCTTGTTTACCTCTATAAACACCCAAAGTTGATGCATAGGTCCTGCTTGGCTGGCCAGTCCAAAATGTGAAACCACGTGTGCTTATAAAAGTAGGAAGTGGGGCTCAATGTTTAGTTGATTTGTTATACTGAAAGGAATTTCTTAAGTCTATACGTGCCTCCTGATGTATATATTTAAAATATAGATATATATATATATAATCTAAATTTTAGAAACCTTAACTAGAGATCTAAAATAGTAGTTGGTGTTGAACAATAGCCCTTGCACAGGAAACAAACAAACCAGGGAGAATGTGTCACAACCCATCAACCTCTTGCTGGCCCCATGCCAGGAGAACAGGCAGATTTCATGTTGAAGTGAAAGCTCAGCATATTTGAACATTGTGCCCTCAGCTGCAATAGGGTATTACATTTTAAAATTGTGATTTTTTTTTTTTGCTTAAAACAAGGAAGGTTTTGGTGTTTCTATAGATCATTGTCCCAGAAGTACTCTGTAAGTGTAGACAAATGAGAAATAGGTATAGTCCAGTGCAAAAGTTATTTTACAAACCAATTCATTACCAGAATAGAAACTTGAACATCTGTGCAGTATGCATACAATTTGGAAAGGACCATCCTTGACACCCCTCCCTTCAGGAGACAGATTTATACGACACAGATGTAGATAATCGAGTCAAATCCACTTGATTTTATCCACAAAATAACAAAAGGTTTCCTAATGGAGTAAGGGCTTGACACAGTCCCTGAGCAGAAATAACTTAGATTAAACAAGCTATCACTGATCCAAAAATATAAACACTTATTTTCCATGTGCTCCTTTGGCTCCACAGTGAGCAGCAAGCCTGAATTACGAAGTGTGGGAATTTCCTTCAAATACTATTGCTGTATGGCGTGTTCTCTTCTCTCCCAGAATCCTAGACAAGATGAGAACTAAGGAACAGAGATGGGCAAGTTGAGGTCCAGCAATCATCTGCTGCTGTTCATGTTGTTAATAAATGAAACCAGGAATATGGCCATGAGGGAAATCTGAAACACTGGTACCTGGTTCCTGATACCTGCAGTCATGTGTAAGACATGGGCGCAACTACAATAAGAACAGCAGAAGTAAGGCAAAACTAATTGCTACATAAGCACAGCTGAATGGAAATGGAGAAAAGGAATGATAGTGCTGGTTCACACTGTGTAGAGAAGGCTTCCTCTTTCACAGGTACATGACTTTGGAAGCCACATTGCAGGTGGTTTCTCATTCTTCACTGCTGATGCATTTGATAGGCTGTTTGTAAGTCTTTTCAAGATTTTACTTATTAGTCATATGGTATGATTTCTAGCTTCCAGCATGTCACACACAACTCTTCTTAATGTACGTCCATTTGAGCTAAAGGATCTACCACACAGCAGCGAATTTCATCCACCATGTTAATTTTTCTGAAAGGTTATTACAATGGTATGATGTTCTTCCTCCTCTGTGACAACATCACAGATTGTCTTCTCTTTGTAAATGAGAATGGATTCACATATTACAGGACTAAGGCATCTATTGCAAATAACTATTAATTAGTAAAACAGAAGAGAAAATAATTTGATTCTGGATTTCTGATCAACTTCTGAAAGTCCAAAAAGAAAAATACTGCATAATGGTCACTTATGGAAAAGTTTAACTGTTTACATATAGGCTAAATATTGTAGATACTGAACTTCACTTTAACTGTATCTGAATTCTAAGAAGAATGACCTTCCATCTTTCAAGGCTGTATTACATCTTTGAGTGTGTTTCTTTTACCTATATAAAATATATTTTCACAGCCATTTCGCAGTATTTTTGGCATGTTATGTTTTACACATATTTAAATGTGTTGAATAATATAAGGATGCTTAATTGGAGACAAATACTCCTTTTACATTACAGAGCAATAAAGTCTATTGTTGATAGGAGGTGTGACTGTAGCACACGCTTGTGAGAATCAGGTTTTGCATTATGTGTCATAAACTGTTCAGTTTATAGTTCTGTATGAAATCATGGAGTTGATTGTTTTATTATGTTTCAGTGTAAATTTTTCACCCATTTCTGTTCAAGTAACATTCTCACAGAATATGGGTTCTGTACTGATATGATGTTTCCTAGCTATAGGCATGGCCTGTCCCTATGACTGGCTGTAATTTACTTTTTGGTCTCTGTCGCCTTGAGCTTGCCTTCTGACTAGTTTGTTGAATGATGTGCTAATCCATTATATTTTTCAGACAAGTGTATCGACCAGTATAAACAGACTGGAGGGCACAAACCTAAATGAAAGCTATACTTCCTTGAATCATTTAAAAAGCTCCTGCAGTGGTGGCAGTGCGAAATAACTTTTCTCTGTACATTAAATATAAGGGGGAAATTTCAATAAATAAAATGAAGATTGTGGGGAGGGGGGATGGAAATGGATGCTTTCTGAGTACATTATGCTGCTTTTCACGTGGATGTCTTTAGTTATAGGGAGATGAGATAGATAATGTTATTCAGACACTTGAGAATGTGCTTCTAGATGATAAATTTGAAACTGAGCCCCCAGCCCTGCATTACTTGCCGTTTTCCGTTGTCCAGACACTCTCACAACACATGATACATGTTTGAAGTCATGTCCTGTATTGAAACATTTTTGTACAAATAAAGAATGGAGAATAACCTCACTATGGAACTGGCAGTACTGAGGGCAAAGATGCAGCTTTCTTATCTTTTTCTCTATACAATGCAGGTAGCTTCCAATACCTGGTCATGAAAAGTATCCTCAGGTAATTTATATTAAAAAGAAATATCAGGAGAGTGGGTGACTTCTCAATTTGTACAGCTGGTGCCAGATACTCAAGTTCCTACCTGTCAAAAAGTGAATTAAAATTACAATAGCAACAGGAACTTTTGGCTAGTAATTCAAATCTAATCTGTGCACACAAGTGATATTATGGAAAATTATGTTTTTCAGTTAAACTTACAGCTCTACAAAACTGTAGTAATCCCATGATAACAAGAAAGGGGATCATTTTACCTTCAAGGCACATTTGATTCATGTCGCATTTGGAAATAGTTAAGCTATGAATTACTAGACTTTCTGCAGACTTAAGTGTGACAAACTTTAAAAAAATCATTCCCTGTATCTCTTCTGAAATGGAAGATTCGAAGGAAGATAATTAAATGTTTCTTTCCTAAAGGAAAGATTTTTGAAGTGTTTTTTCTTCCAGTTTCAGGTTTAGTTCCATCAGGTTGACAGCAAAACTCTCTGATTTCTATGTAATCATTCACTCTTGAGGTGTCTATGCTTTTTTATATCACAGTTTTCACCTTAACTTAGAAAGCAGCTATTATATACAAATTACTAAGAGAACTGCAATGCTTAACAGTCATTAAGACACCATATATGTTTAACAGCATTTCAAAGATCTGGTGTTGTGCTTTTCCCAATGAATTAAAAGCCCAAAATCTCCCCCCCTCCCCCCAATCACAAATACACAGGTGACAGTGAGCATTTTTATCCATTCTGAATCTGTGTTTGGGTTACTGTTCTTGAGCTGATGATGTTTGCATGCCCACTTCTTCCAAGAAAAGGAGCCTCATGAGTCTTGAATTTATATCATGAAATCATGATATAAATGACTGTTTGGCCATTGATTTCAGAGACACCCACATTTCCCCCCCTCTACTGTTACTGGTCCTGCCCCTCTGAGGAGCCATAGCACTGAAGCTATGACTGTCAGCATTTAACAGTCAAACCAATCATTGTAGGTACTGTTAAGATGCAAAAAAACGGGAATCAGCAAGAAGAACTTTATGTTGAATTTTCCAAATAGTCAGAAAGGATTTTTATGGGGTTCTGATGCATCCATACTTTTAAAGTTCTGTTTCCCTTCCAGTCACAAGAACTTTGAGGTTTTTCAGGGGGATTTGGCTTGTTTTTTTGTACTTTTTTTTCATCTTGTAGAGCTGTCTTCACAGTTTATTGGCATGAACAAGACACTGACAGTTGTAGTCTTTCCAACTGGCTACTATTGTTTTAATTAGTGTCTGCTGGTATTTAGAAAACTTAGTTTGAAATGAGCCCTACCTTTCTGACCATTTCTTCCCAGCCCATGAAGCATTTTAATCCATTTGTGCTTTCAAGCTAAGGTAGTCATTCCTCACATCAAAATATCTGCACCTTATCAGATCAAAGCTGTCCAAACTTGACTTTGCATCTACACAGATGGCTGTAAACATGACACTGGAATATTGCTTCAGCTTCACTTGGCAGAACTGAAAATTGTCCATGCAGAACTATCCAGAACTTGTAGAAAATCTTATTCTTAAGTTTATTGTTTATGAATATGGCAAAGAGCTTAGAATTAATAGCCATCTATGTCAACTTAAAGAAAAATGTGCTATTTGCTTCATTTTAGTGTCTCACACAGAGCAATTGCTAGGCAGGAGTTGATCACTATATAGGAGGAGGAGGGGAATGCTTGGAGATTTTTGAGCCAATTTTAAGCATTTTTTAAATAATGTATTCATAGCTAGTACGTGCAACAAATAATATGTACCATCATTAAAACAGGAGTTTTTTGAGTAGAGGCTTGGCCTTGTAAATGACAGCTTTCTAAATAAAATAAAAATTCAGAAAGGCCAGTATAGTCTTGAAATCTTTATTTCAGAGTATATGACTTGAAGCATGATGTGCAGAGAACAATGTTTCCTTTATGTCGCTCAAACATTTGCATAGGAGCTTGCTGGTTTGTAAATTCCAAGCAGCATAAATATTGATATACCATGCTTAGCTTCCCACATAGCTTCAGTTTGGTTTTCTCTAAATTATGGAAAGGAAGGTACAACTGTGTGCACTGTTTAAAGGCATGTTTCTTTCTAACCTCTGCTTTCTGAAATCATTGTTATTCAGGTTCTTCCTCCTCATTCCCCGCTCCCATCCCCATGCCAGCACACAAACACACACATGCACACTCCCATCTATCTGTCTGTGCAAGTTTCTAAACATTCAGCATCCTTGTGTTATAACTGCATAAGCCCTAAATAAAGCACTTTAGCCTGACGGAAGGAAAAAAACCCTCCCAAATCAGAACTACCAAAAACAGTCTGTAAAAGAAATAACATAAAATGCTTCAAATGATGGAGGAGTTATATCAATTGGTTAATTGTAGTTGAGAAATAAGTACGTTCCAAATGCTGGGATGTCTCCTTCGTGCTATGTGTTCGGGGAAGAAATATTAGCTTTATTGCACTGTTTCTAATGAAACGGCTACATCTACATATTTTTTTTTCCTTGAGTACTGGCAAAAGACATTGAAAGATGAAGTGTCAAATTATGTTTTCCCCCTCATAACACTGCATACCCATGAAAAGTGATTTCGTTGTTGTTGTTGTTGTTGTTTTAGGGTAAATAGAATGAATTATATCACAGCCATGCTTTGCGGCAGATGGGTAATAAAGTCTTCAGCAGAACAAACCTGCCCTGTTCAGTGTGCTGAGTGCTACTAAACAAATAATCAGTCAGATGCATACAGGGCTGGCCGACAGTAGTTAGGAATTACAGTTTGCACCAGAAAAACACCTACTTTGAGTCAAGAGAGAAAGTAAATTGGGTGACTGCAGTTTCCATTTGGCATGTACAGGTGACTTATTTGGCCGTCCTCCTACTGAAAGTAAAACCACCTTATCTTTTAACAGAAATTTGCAGTCTGTACTAACAAAAGAATCAATATGTACTAAACAAAAAAAAATGCTCCCTTATAATTCAAACAAACAAACAAACAACCCAAAACCCAACCAAACAAAATAAAAACAAAACAAATCCCTAAATATTTATAACAGAACAGTTTAATGAAAATAGCAACTCTTGCAATTCAGCATCTACTACTTAAGCTTCTTTTAAAGGCATTTAAAAAAAGTTATCTGATTTTTTTTGTTTCCCCTCACAAGGTGTAGAAGGTTCTTTTAGATTGCTCTGTGCTCATTCTAAGTCCCTTCTTATCAAATAAGTAACCAGTTTGGCTTCTGTGTTGATAGCAAGCAATCCTAAAAAAATAGCTTGCATTAAAGCTCCACCCTGAACATGGTGAAAACAGGGTAATTACTCAGTGTGTGAGATCAAAAGCAGGTGATCAATACCAAAAGGATGAAGTGAGAAGAAATAGTGACAAGCACTAATGTAAAATTGTACTAATGTAAAACAAACATCTGGAGTAACAGAGAACTTTCTTCTTTTCTTATTTCATTTATGTAAAAGGTCCTTAGGTTGTTGCCTATAATAGTGGAAACTACAGAAAGACAGATAGGTGTATGACTGCCAATCTGATGATTTTCAGAAACTTCTGGCTTCAAGACATGTGCAGTACTAAACCAGAGACATTTTTCTTTATTTGTTTGTTCTTCCTGACGAATATTTTAAGTTATGTTGGGAAAAGCAGCATTTGGAAGGCAAAGAACGCTTGCTCACAAGCAATAATAATCATAAAAAAAACAAAACAAAAACAAGGCACATGAAGTAAAATCAAATAGGGTATAACCCTTATGCAAATCAAGCAGAATTTCTTTAAGGATATGTAGCCAAAATGAAGAATATTCAACAAAATATAAGTTGCCATACAAATAATCTTCCCAAAAGATATAGCTGCATGCTGGGGACAGAAAACATGATAAAGGTGCAGTCACCCACTGTCATTGGGAATTCAAGTAATAAACACTGTATAATAAAGTTTTCTTAAGTATTTGAATTGCAAAGAAGTTCAGCCTTCCTTTAGCATTTTTCTGTGGTGGTGAGACAGTACAATCTCTTACAGAATGTTTGTGTTTGTTAGAAGAGCTTTCTTTCCTTTCTTGGTGGGAGAAGCAAAACCAAACTGCTGCTTTAAATAGATGTTGAGGTGTTCACAGGTCATGTTAAAATCATTTTACAGCTTAAAACTAAAGCTGAATTCTTTGCTGAGATACCTAAAAATCTATTATCATACCCAAGGAAAAGAGAGATTTTTGATTTATTACCATCCTGTTACATTTTCCTTCTAGGCTGGCACAAAAATCCAAATTGTGTTTTACCTGTCTGGATAGTCAAACCTAGGATATTCAAAGGAATATGGTTGAGTTTGCTAAGAATTTCATTCCAGAACAGGGAAGGTGGCATTCTTGAACCTGATAACCAGAAAATTGTTACTTATTTTGGAGAAAAGTTATGATATTCTGACCATATTCTCCATGGTATGTTTCTCCAGTGCTTTGGGTTTGTACGTTTTTAAATCTAGATAATATGTTTACCAAAGGAGATTACCAATTAAGGTGGAAATGTATGCTGTTTCTTTCCATCTGCTCTTTTTTTTCTCTTGCCTTCTTTTGACAAGCAGTAGAGGAGAGCTGCCTGGCTCAAGACCTGGCTTTCCAGCTCTCAAGCTAAACAACCTCTAATAGCTCTGCCTCTCAAAGTCAAAATATTGATTGGGGAAACTCTGAATAAAGCACTTCAGAATAGGACTGAGCAGAGAGCATCTGTGATTGAAAACAAGTGCCCTTATTAGTTCTTTCATGGGAGCTAACCTACAGGAGATTTCATTGCTCAGCTATCAAATCAGCGTTACTATCCACATTCCACCCCCCCGCCCCCCGCCAGTCTGGAGTTTGGATTACATCCTGCAGTCTAACCATCGAAAGAAAAATTATGCCATTTTAGCATCAGATGAACACCTTACTTCCCTGTAGGAAATGGTCTGCCACATCTTAAGACACAGCCTGCACTTTCTATTATACACAGGGAACACAAAAAGTATGCAGTTTGCTTTTCTAGAAGCCACTTCATTCAGTTCCTCGCCCTTTACTTAGAGCAGTAAAAAATGCAAACAAAGAAATGAACAAAACAAAACCAGAATAGCCAGGATGCAGTGACTTCTGATGAATTACTTAACTAGAAGAGACTTGAAGCAGTAATCTATAAAATGATTTTTTTCTTTCTCTTAAAAACTGCAGTTTCAGAGACTGAGAAGTTTTAACCAGAAATCATTGAAAAATTTTGTTATTTGCAAGCATTCCAACATGAAATATAAGCATGGTAGCAACTAAGATATTAGTCTGCTGATTTCAAGGATGCTTACCTCATATATCAGATACTGACACTGAAATAACAGTCGCAACATAGAAATAGATGAAATTTTTGCCTCTGAAACACATCACCTCAGTTCTCTACCATACAGCTGCTCATCCATGGCCAGGCAAATGTCCTTACGTGGTGAATATGCTGTCTCTTCTCTTACTTTCCATATGAAGTTCCTCAAACACATGCTGAAATAGAGGTATGAACAACCATAAAACCAGCCACTTCTGTGGTTTTGGGAATTTGTGGAAGTAAAATGGTGGAGGTCTTGGCTGGAAACCAGAGTACTTGGGCCACTGCTCGGTACCTAAATGGCTTTAGTTTTTCAGATGATGGGAGCTGTTTAGCTGTCAGTGCAGACAGAAATGATAGTTATTCTAATTTCTTCATTTCATGATTTCTCTCACTGGCCTGCTCAGCAAGAAGCACACTCAGATTCGGACATCCCATCATAATAAGAAAACTTAGGTAGTCAAAAAGGCATTAACCATAATGGACCCAGTAGCTCTATCTCTGAAAACTGCCGCTGTATGAGATGCATACGAAAAGTGACTCTGGAGTGAGCTACTCACAGTAAATGAATGTCTTAAAACTTCACAAGAACTGTCCAATATTTTAATATAAACAGAAAGTTTAAAAGTTGTTTTTTTGATTAAGGATAGGATTCCAGGGGTGCAACATGCAAAATTATTGCTTCTGAAAGGAGATGCACTTATTTACTTACAAGAAATACTGACTAGAGGGTGATATTCAGCAACCAGCTGTGTTGCCAAGAGATACATCGGTGTGCTTATTCAGTGGGTATAAGCACAGCCTGAGTCCTGAGAGTTATCCCGGTATCAAGGTATGTATTAAATCTAAACTCATCAAGATTTGTGATCCAGCTTGGAAAAGCAGAGAAGCACTAACAGATGTTTTCTTGCCCTTTCATTTTTCTGTAGTATCCCTTCATTCTTCTGGTTTGAGCCCATTCTCTCCTAACATGGTTCAAAAGATGAAAGAGATGGAGAAACATTGTTAAGTTAGTTCTAGAAGTTTGGGCATTTAAAGCAAGCTGTTTCTCTTTTTTCCACTGGTAGGCTCCTCCTCTGCTACCCCTAGTGTCTAAAGTATTCACAGATCATAAACAAACTGCTTCTATTCATATGCAGCCTGTTTTGGGGGTTGTTTTTTGTTTGGTTGGTTGAGGTTTTTTTCCTAGAAGATAAGTAAAAATTCTGCTTATGCCTAAAATTTACTATGGAACATATACCATAAGTGAAGCTGAAAGGAAATTATTCCATTTATCAGGTTCATTCATTCTTTTAACAAACAGGATAACAAGGAACTGAAAGTATGCCCAGCCATCCTGCCACAAAGAGCAACTAAGCTGACATTTGTGTCTTGACTAAGCACATAGCAGTCATTTACGAATTTGAAAAAATTCTCTGTAGTAATTGTTAGAATGATTTAGGACATTTTGTAACAGACGTTTTGTTTTGTTTGGGTTAGGAATTTCTTAACAGAAGCAGGCTAATATGTTTTGTTGCTTCATCACTTGACAAAGTTGCATCTTTTGCTTCAAGCAGTGATAGTTCAAGAATCAGAAACAAATCTGAAGCACAGGAGAAGCAGCATTTTCAAAAATCAGAGGCTTTTCCCTGTCATGTAATTAGTGTTTTAAAAATAAAGCCAGGTTTTTTTATGGTTTAGGAAGTGAGAGAAATATCAGCCATGTTTTTTCTAATTATAAGGCTGCTGGAAAAAGCAAATGTACTTTGCAAATTAGAAGTTGGATTCAACCCTTGTACTCCTTTAAGGTGGTTTCCATTTCATTCTGTAGCACAAATTGTGGCAGCTGAAATGAGGTATGATTTGAATGCAACCCTAAGACTATCTTACCTGTTACTAGATTTTTTTAAAAAGCTTGTATGTTGCTGACCTGATACTTTCTAGTCTGTCTTGGCTGAGATAATTCATCTTTGCAATAATAGCATGCAGGTTTTTGAAATACTAAGTAATTTCACTTCAGTTACTATAGCATGATTTTTAGTAATTAAACTGATACTAGCAATTTCCAACTGTTTAATGCTGCATTGCCATATTCCTGTATATTTGTACTGGCTCTTTTTAGTTAGGTGATGAAACCGTGTAACCCAAAGGGTTGGCAGTGACTTCCCATGTTCCAGAACAGTTTTGATAAACATATAAAACCCTCTGTTCTGTGACTTTATCCACTGAAAAAGAGGAAAAAAAAAGTGATTAAAAATTGAAATACTGAGGAGTCTGGGTGACTTAAAGAATAAGAGGCTGGCATTTTACATCCAAATTCCCTTTTGAGATTCAACCTCAGGTCTTAAAAGGATTTATTTTCCTGGAGTTCTTCCAATTATGCTTAGCACTCAGTGACTCACATTACAAGACCAGGACACCCACTTTGAGGCTGTCAGGGTCTAACTGGCATGTTCTCATTGGTGAAGTCAAACAGCAAGATTAGGTAGTACACTCATGATGACATGTCCTGCTGATGTGAAACAGGTAGCTGCTGAAAATCTTTTGTACTCCTTTTCTCATGGACTCCCCTGAATCATTTTTCAAACTACATTTTAAGGTAATTTTTTGTGGTTGTAAAAGATTGTGAAATACTTTGGATGGCAACAGAAGAACATAGGCTGTGCCAGTGAGTTTCTCTTCACATTGAGTATGCTCTGGGGATACCACAGGAAGGATGTATGTGAAGTTTGAGTTTTGTACCATTCAAACTCTGGCTTCTTTTCTGAAATATTAACAAGGATAACAAGTTTGTGGAATTCTCATAATGGTTCTGGGAGGCTAGACAGAGGCAGGCAATGCCCTTCATGTACCCTGAGTGTTGTTCAGGTATCAATAACTTTTGTTCACAGTATTCCCTCTGCAAGTTCCCATGGGTTGAAGGGTTGTGAATTTCATTGTCATCTTTCCTTGAGGATGTTTAGACCTAGGCATTTGTTAAGTAAGCCACAAAACCTCCTCAATATTGATAATTTAAACTTTCACAGTATTTTTCTTTCAAGGGGTTTCAGATACATTCAGTGGTCTTCCGTTGGTGAATTTCTGTAGTCTGGTATGCAGCTTGCTTTCTTTTGTTTTTCTCTAAATTGTATGTCCCTTTATGGGCTAAAGCAGAACATTTAGTATACCATGTGAATAATCCATCCACCAGTAGATCCATTTCACTGCAGCTATTCATCCAAAAAATAATTCACTGTTCTAGTGAACTTTAATTTTATGTAAATACATCCTCTATTTCCACAAGAAGGAAACAGCTTCTTAGAACCTTTCATGCGGTAAGCAGCTACCTCCTCACCCAAAATGAATATAATTATCTTACTTTTACACATGGGAAAAATAAGGAACAGCCATATGCATAGGCAGATCCAAAGTCCTATGAGACTACAAGAAATATTTCCCTGACTTCTCTAAGAGTTGAGTGAGACCCTCAATAGCTTTCTCAAGGTGTCCAAGTATGTAATATACCCAGGCATCTGTTTATTCATTTATTATATGTTCCCCTCTTGCTGTTTAACCATTTTATAGTTTTACTCAGAGTAAAATGAATTACAGTGTTTAGTACTGCTTCAGTAGTTTCAGTAGAGCTGAGCTGTATTTTAGTTGATGAACTTGTTCCTCATGTTTCTCTTCCTTAATAAAACTCTGTAGTAGCTGAAAACAGGCAAATCATTGTGAACAGGGATGTGCTTACAAGGGGACTGAATGTAGAAGAGGTAAAACTGTTAATAGATCTTCCAAATCAGGTCTTCATATGAAAAATCTTATTTTGCAGTTAAAGTCTGTTGTGTGGCTTAAATACATCCTCTTCCAAAGTTTGTTGACCAGAAACATACATAACGTAATAGTTATTACTATAGAATAACTATTTGGAATAATTGGGTCCTAGCAGAATGTCAGCATGACATCATCAAGTATTCTTCATCTGTGAAGATAACTCTGAACTTTTATTCCCCATAAATAAACTAAAAATATTCTACTCACTTTTTGGAGGGCTAAATGGTTAGTTTGAGATTACCAGAATTTTGCTATTAACTTGCAAATGGAGCTGTATGTTTTTCTTGTGTAATTTGTTATAAATTTTGCTATTAGTATTGTATACATTGTACTAGTATTTAGTGCCTGTTCTTGTGATGAACATCTAATTTTGATGCATGTCCATCACTCATCAACTCTTAATCCAGTACAATAAGAAAAAAGTGTTCAGGTAATTTTGCTGATTTCAGCAACCATTGAGTAAAAGTAACAATTTCACCAACTGCTGTATATGGATTTTTCACAAGGTGTGAATTTGGCGTGCTTAATATATGCATTTGATTTATAGGTGTGTACGTGAGTTCTCAGTGGACATAGAAGGAAGCTGTTTCAAAATTCTCTGTGATCACAAGGTCCAAATTGTATGGAACTAGTGTGAGAAATATATAGCAGATAAAAAAATATGAGTTATCATCATCTTCCTACACAGGAAGCTTGTTGAAAGTATCCAATAGAAACAGGAAAAGTTTCTATTGAAGAAGGACTTCTCTAGAAAAGTCCATCTTGATTTTATTGACAGATTGAAAAGACAACCGTTTATCTGTTTAAATTCTCTACTTGTTCATGCTTTTTATTACATCATCAGAAAGGAAAATTATACTCAAGTGAGTATAGAATGAACCACCTTTTCCCTTCTCTGCTTTCCCAGTCATCTCTAGGTGCTTGGTTTTCCTTAATGTCAGAGCAACATTAGTACGTAGAATCCACAATACCAGCAGAAGAATATTTTGTAAAATATAGTCAGAAGGCAAATAATAAGAAAAACTGACAAAGTGGAACTGTGTGGAGAATAGAAGTATATTATTTTCTTAAAAAAAAAAAAAAAGTTCTTCTTAGGAGCTGTTCCTTTCATCTCCCGTTTCATCATTTTAGAAATAGTGATGGCAAAACAATTGAAGCTTTTGGATGTAATGCTGCTGCATGCAGGAGGCACGACTAGATGACCCACTGTGTTCCCATGCAACCTGAAAGATCCTAAATATTCTAAGATGTCTGTGCACAATCTCAGTTTTAGAACACATTTCAGAATGCAGTGAAAGCTTGCAAGTTCTACTACATTGTCTAGTCATTGTCCGCTATACACCAAATACATAGGCTTTTAAAAATACTTACATGCGTATATATACAATACACACATATTTGTACCTATTTTCTTTCTCTTTGTTCCTGATCTGGTAGGAGGAGTTAGGCCTGGGATTTGGTGTGTAGACACAAAGAACTGTGAGGCTGTTCTGTATGTGATTGTTTATAAACTTTTTATATATTAACAAAATCTCCTTTTCAAAATAACTGTTCTTCTGTGTGTGTTAGGTTCCTGACTCTCACTGATGTACCAAAAGACTCTATTTTAAATGTCGAAGTTTACTTACCCAACTTTATGTACATTGACAGGGAAATACATCACAAACTGTTAGTCTCTTTCTGATCAGAATAATTTTGCCACTGATTTTGTTCCGTGGTTTTACATGTTACTTACTGAAATGTACTTCTCTTTCTTGCCAGCAAAGTTACAAGATTCTCTACTCTTTCCAAGATTGGGTGCAATTCATAAGAATTTGCAAAATATTTTGACAGGATTATTACATTGTTGTTACTTTTCTAATTAGAGGTATGTGTAGAGCATAAATACTGATCTGTTTCTGTGAAGTCAGGAGTTACCATTTATCATACCTTAACTCTTCATGTGCTCTGTGCCGTCACAACAAGCATGCAATAGAGCAGCAACATTATTGCATTTTGAGTGTCCACTGTATGTCCTCTAGTGTTGTTAAAGTGACCTTATTATAAGTAGCTTGGCCCCAGAGCACATGTACTGTTAAGGACTCAAGTCATTTGGTTGGTCGTATTATTTTACAATTGAGTTAACTTGTGTATCCATCTGCATTTCAGTTCCGTATCTTTGCAAAACAAGAAGCAATAAATATTCTGCAGTCCTGAGGCACAGTGCAGCAAATTATTTTGATAAGATACTACTAGGAACAGCCTGGGCACATTGATTCTTATTGTTGACTATTTTAAGTGCAAATGTTAGTTTCTGACTTCTGAAGAAATCAGTGGAGTTGATAGTCACTTTTGTTCTTTGACACTACTGCCATCATCTTTACTGCTTGGCTTTTGATCTGATCTTAGGGATGAATACAGTAACCTGAAAATACCTTGTTCTGTAGACTTTGTTACAGGAATTAGTATGTATATGTACTTATTGATTTGTTTCACATTAATGGGTTTCTGTGGCTTCTGATGGATATGTCATGGATTAAAATTTTTACACTACATGAACAGCAATAGAACATTATTACTTCCATTCTATTTTGAATCACTTATGGTAAAATACGTGCTTTATGCCTCATTTGCTGCAAAATTTGTTTTATTGTAGTGTTTAATTAATGAGTAATTCTGCCATTTGTGGCAAATGGCCAAAATATTATCTTCTATTTTTAGACTGCCACTGTTTAGACAGAGTAGATTAGGCAGAATTTATCAATCTAGCATATTAATTAACAGTTTGTGGAAATTGCTGGAGATTTTTCCTTGAGTTATTTATCTAAGGCATTTGTCAAAGATATTAAGTATTTTGAATAGAAAATAACTATGTGGCTGAATTTAAAACCAAAAAAGAAGATAAGGTCTGCACTTTTTAATGTAGGAGTAAAGCTTCACAGCGTTGTAATGAACAAACAGGAAAAAAAAAAAAAAGGTATTGGCCCTTGAGATGCTCTTAAATCAGTCACACCGCTAAATAACTTCTAAGGGATTCCAGCACTAAATCCTGTATAGATAGCAAGAAATGTTTACTTGAGGCAGAAAAGCTTCAGTAATGCTGTATTTTGGTACCAAAATAAAGAGATTTTTCTTTTTTCTTCCCAGGCGGCTTGCCTTTGGTAAACAGGCAAGCTTAGTAGAGATCAACTCTTGTAGGCTTTTCAGAACTTTTCTCATTCCTGTGCCAGGGTGCAAGTGGGCAGTATGGTGCTGCACAGGACATAGCAGGTGTTGTTAAAGATATATAAGTATGGAAACAACAGTTCATTGCTAGTGTTTGTTTTTTAGCTCCTCCAAATACAGTTAGTACCCAGAGGTTTCAAGGCAAAGGGCATGTATTTCTAAAACGTGTCTTCCGTATTTATGCCGTGGCTACCACATTTGTATAAACAGAAAATTACTCCATTCATGCTTTATTAGCTCTTCTTTTGTACCACAGCCTTGACCCCAGTCATCATAAATTGAGAAATAGTGGGGAACTAATGGAGACAGATGGGAATATGGCTTGCCATTTACTCAAATTGGTAAAGTAATTAACCTCAAGGTGCTGGTTTGCAAGAAAAATTGTTGGAATATCTCAGGGCGCCGGTAAACAGACTCCTGCTTTAACCACTTCTGACAACTGCATCATAAACTAGACTTATTCTGTTCAATTGACCTGTCAACGTCTTGAGTCCAAATAAAGATTTGTATTACAATGCACTTGCTGAGAAGTGGGAGAACACTACTGCTGTTTCTTTTCAAATGGGTTGCTGTTCTCTCTCTGCTAGATAGGAGCTGGGATGTCATATATTCATTCTTCAGCCATTATATTCCTTAGAAATCTTCCATTACTGATTGTGTGACAGCTTTGTGACAGCAGATGGTAGTCATTTGGCTTGAGAAAATGAAATGAAAAAACATGGGCCAGACTGACTGGGCTCATTTAGAATAGCAGTGGACAGAGGCCAGATCGAGTTTTATTTATCGAGGGACATAATGTAATGAAGCCAGTTTCTTTTATTTTTTCCTCTTTCTCTTTTTTTCCCCTACAGGTTGGGTGAATGAGGTAGATTTTCAACATTCTAGTACATAAATCAAAGGCAGTCTTGTAAACAAGAATATTTTATCAAAAAGCCCTCTTCCACGTGACAGCTTTCAAATTCTTCTAAGTTCTTTCCTCATACATTTTTTGTTTCCCCTCTCAATTTAATGAAAACATCTTCTGTACACATTATCAGCTGGCATATTATTTTTTCAAAACAGCAAGATAAATCTTCAGGGGACATTTTCTAAGTTGGTTTACATGGATTTAGTTCAGTAACTGGAAGAGTTTTGATCATTCAAGCTCATGCAGTTCTTTATTTCGTATGTTTCGATTTGCAATTGAAGCAGCCATGAGGAAAAAAAAAAAAAAAGATGTTTTTGATATTGTCATAAAATGTAACTGGAAGGCATGTGTCAAGGGAACATACAGAGTAATCTTCATCTAGAGTAAATACAGCCATTCAAGACAGATGAAAACTGGAAACCTAGTATGGTATCTCAATTCCATGAAAACTCAATCGGTTCAGAAGCACTCAAGGAGCACTCATTCGTTACTTCTGCTCCCCCAATTTATCCACAGATGCCTACAATGGCATCCAATAATGCCTTGCTGCATAATGCTGATTCAGTGCAATTATGACCACAGTAATTTAAAAAATTTCTTTAGGGTTTTTGTTTTTGTGGATTTTAGGAAACAGACATAGTTCCAGGTGAGTGGAATAATAGATTTATTCTCAATATTTTCCGTTTATTGTTCTCAAGTATAAACTTCTCAGTAAATAATCATTTTCCTAATAATGCTCCCTAAAATTAAATTACTCAGTAGGCACTGTGATTTAATAGTTCATGCATTTTATATTCAAGGTAGTCTTTGTTGGATTGTGTTATGAGTTCAGAGACTGTGCCAAGGATAATTTGTCAGTGTCACCTGCACTGGTGCATTTCCATCATTGGATTAAAGATTTGTTAATGTGTAATTGATAAAGAAAACACCAAGCAGCATTTCGCAATGATAGGCAGTGGTTTAAAATAACATTTTATATTTTTCTCCTGACAGGCATAACATTTTATGGGTTTTTTTAAACCAGTGTATTCATACAGACAGAAATATCATTGAGTTCTTTGATCAGTCTTTCTCAGTAATTGTGCTCATGAGTTCACAGCACCTAATCCATGTTATCAGTAAGAGTCAGTGATTTTTAAATCTATGGTCAAATTATACTCTATTTTACAACCTCAAAAAAAGACAAAACATGTGGAAAAGGGGATAAGCCAATAGCACTTCTAATCGAAGGGATAGAGTTCAGTAATTTTTTAATTCTGAGAAGATATGCAGGATAAATGTATTTGTTACCTGTGTTGTTTTCTTCTGTTTTTGAACATTTTAATTTATAATCAGACAAGAAGAACAGATGTAAGAGTTGTAATTTAATCATTTTATTGCTATCTTTGTATATTTTGAAGAATTAGGTATTGTACTCTTGGGAAGCCATATTTTATGCCTAGTTGGAAAAATGAATAATGTAATAATATGCAAAATGTGAAGTTTTAGAACTTCGCTACTGAGTAAGGCATATAAACTAATGATCTAGTTAAAGTCCCTTGTGCACCATAATAAATATGGACTAAATTTGTCATTATAGCTTTAGACAGAGGTTTCAGGCTACAGATTTAATTATATCCTTTTTTAATATTCATACTTCTAAACTGCATAATTCCTTTCTACTGTAAAACTGAGTGCTATATTAAAACAAATAAAAATGGCAGATTACTAAATGGGTATTAATGTGAAGTCAATAAGCATTTAATTTCTGTAAAGAACACTGCAAAAAAAAAGAAGAATGTAAGCTTCATGTTGCTCAGGAGATCTTTTCTTAGATGCCCAGCATTTGTACAGAGAGACTGCCTCCTGTTTTAATGCCGACTTTTGTTACAGAGGTTAATTAGTTATTTATGGAACTCATAAAGGACACCAGGGCAATACAGGAATACCTTTTGTTAGCCATTAAGAAACAGCAATTATTGAAAAGCCTAATTTAGTCTCCATATGATACAAGAGTTAGCTGAGACTAGCTCATCTCACATTCAGTCAACACTGCTTTATCGTGTCCGAATATTGAGGACAATTAATAGTGGCTGAATAAACACCATCACATTAGAATGTTTATTCCACTTCTTGTATCTCTGCAACGTATGCTCTATTGACTTCAATTTAAAGACTTTGTTTCCTTTACAGTATACAGTTGACGAGGTTCTCATATTACAGTCATCAATTAAAGCTCAACTTAAAAACCAAATGACTCTTCCATCCGTTTTCATATTCCTGTAGGCACGTGTTAAGTAAATGAAGAGAGGAAAGAAATATATCTAAATTAATGAGTCTTGTCCCATTCTTTCTCTTGGGAAGGCCCTTAAATGCAACCAGAGCAACAAAGAAGTACAAAGGTAGCAACAACAAACAAAAAAGATAAAAAAGAGGAAGACCAGTAACATACATTTTAATGAGAGATAAGCAAAGAAGAAATAATATTTTATGGGGAACTAGAAGGAAAGTTCAAGCCAAACAATGAATTAGTCAGTATAGTTCCTAATAATTTACAATTTGGGTTGGCACAGTTAGGAAGAACAGGTTCCAAAGCGGCTAAGGAAGAACCGTGTATTCCTTTGGGTAAAGTCACTGTGGATAAGTCAGTCCCTTGTATACTGAATAAAATATTGAAGTTGGCTGAATCAGTCAGTTCCAGGGCTCAAAAATACATGTTTTGTCTAGAAGATAGAGCTGGTGTCGGGTGTGACCTTCAAATCACCACTGAAGGTCTTTGATTTCTCACTACCTACTTAAATGATCCTATTTCTTGTTTTTCCTTTGCTTGCAAATGCACTAGGTAAAAGTTAATAGTTTCTGAAGAATAAAATTGCTTTTGTTACAAAAGCAAAAATTCTATAGGTGATTGCATCATATTTTTATTGTGGTTTTCAGATATGGGTAGTGAATGATCTTGGGTTAGTTTTGCATTATTTTTTTCTATTATCTAGTATTGTGATTATTATTTCTTGTCTTGCTTATCAATACTAAAATGCTTTTATTTTATCAGAGGGCATATTATAAACATTTTTACATATTTATACATTTTCTTATTATGCAAATTGCCAAGAGCTATCACAAAGGTGAAGGAGAGTTAAGAATAAAGGTAAGAGGACTTTTCTAGCAGATGGTGATTCAGTAGATATGCAAAGGACATATATCTTCAGTCTCAGAACTAAAATTGTTAAAGTCATCAGAGCATTTCTGTTGGGGTGTTACTAGCTGCTCTGGGGGTGGCCTGAAGAAGGGGGGAAAAAAAGCTGCTTTTGAGTTAGTCCCTTGATTTAGTTATCTGCTAAGGCTGGCTGAAATAGCAACATTTTCAGTGTTATGGATACAGTTTTTTCTTACTACTGACTTACCAACATTGTTTATTATGATCATATCCTCTTGGTTTAACAAAAACAAACAAACAAACAAACAAACAAAAAACCCAAACAAACAAACAAACAACAAAAAAACCACACCTTAATAAACATTTTCATATTATAGGACTAAATATTATAATGATTTAGGCACATAAAAGTGCAATTGAAAGTTCAGAAATCATTTCAGAGTACCTACAAAATATTTCAACACACCAGTGATATGAAAAGCTGCAAGTTTATATTTAATCAAAACCAGACTAATAGTCATAATCATGTTTACTGTGTCATTGCCTAATTATTGACCAAGAAGGAGGTCAGTTGTGCCAGATGTTGGGTGAATAAAAAGCAACACAGAGGCATTTAATGGGAGTTTACAGTTTAAGTTGTAGGAAATAAAAACTTAGAATTAAAATTTTGGAATGGTTTTTGGGGTATCAAACTTTGATTTCAAGAATTCACCAGCATGAATATTAGAATTGAAGAATTCTAAGAATAACTGAGTATTGCTTAGTGATGAAAGTGGCATAAATCATAGAACAGTTTGGAAATTAGGGAAAACAGACAACCAGGCAGTCAGATCACAGTATCATAGAATAGTTTGGGTTGGAGGGGACCTTCAAAGGTCATATAGTCCACTCCTTCTGCAATGAGCAGGGACACCTTCAACTACATCGGATTGCTCAGAGCTCCATCCACCTGGCCTTGAATGTTTCCAGGGATGGGGCATCTACCACCACTCTGAGCAACCTGTTCCAGTGTTTTACCACCCTCATTGTAAAAAATTTCTTCCTTATACCTAGTCTGAATTTCCCCTCTTTTAGTTTTAAAACATTACCCCTTGTCCTATCACAACAGGCCCTGCTAAAAAGTTTGTCCCCATCTTTCTTATAGGCCCCCTTTAGGTACTGAAAGACCACAATAAGGTCTCCCTGGACCCTTCTCGTCTCCAGGCTGAACAATCCCATCTCTCTTAGCCTTTCCTCATAAGAAAGCTGTGCCATCCCTCTGATCATTTCTGCGGCTCTCCTCTGGACACCCTCCAACAGGTCCATGTCTTTCCTGTACTGAGGGCTCTGGAACTGGATGATAGTCTACAACTTCAAACATCTTAGAATTATTAACCAGCTTTTTGAAGAGGCACCATAGCTTGCAATTTAAGAACTCCACCTTCTGATGGTACTGCTTAATATATGAAAGCTTAAATATATATCATTTTGGCCATGTCTAGAGTTTGCAGTCTTTTGGCAAAGGAAGTGAATTAAATGCAACTCATTATAAAACTAGACTTCAGATTGACACTACCATTTGCACATAACAAAACTGTCTCATTTACAAAGTGTACAGGTACTATCACAGCAAGGACCACGGAACTAGCCTGACTTACAGAAAGAGGATGTTCTACTATTAGCTTAAAAGTGAGTAAAAAAGAGCTCCTTATTGCTCCCTATGCATCAGAATTTCATCTACTGTGATTAGAGTCCATTCCAGCTCTCTCATGTATGGTAGCAAATGCATTTTGTGGATATGCATCAATTTTGTGGAGTTTCAAGATATTTTCGATCTTTTCTTAGACAGTAATGGAAAGCACACCAAAATTTAACATAATCGTCTTTTTGTTTTTGGTTCTCATTTGTTTCTCTTTGGTTTTATATCTTCTAGGGTCTGCCTAGTTTTTGTTTGGTTTTGTGATTTTATTTCTGTTTTCTTACATTATGTTATTTTACTGTAGTTAGTCTGTACTGTGATTATGTGAGACTATACAAGTACAGAACGCAGGGGGAAAAAAAAATAATTATCATGCCATCTTCTATTTCTGTAGGAAAACCTGACATCTGGCATACCTGAAAAGTAAGAAGGAAGTTTTGAAGTGCATTTTTCCTCTGTGAAAAAATTAATGATTAATGTGTTCAGGCAATGCTAGCACTGGTTCTGGTCTGAGATCAGCATGACATTTACTATGATATTTTGTCTGGTTGGCTCTATTGGCTGATACTTATGACTTTCAATCAAAAAATAAAGCCTAACAATTTTTTAAAAGAGTGACTTTGGAAGCCCTGCTGAACTTACATATGTTTGTGACTATTTTCCTGACCAAGTCAAATGTCTGTCAACCAGGAAATAACTTTAAGTAAGCTGAGCATGGTCGAACACTCTACCAGTGTTCCTTTCTGAGTGTCAGGTCTTTTCCAAGGTCACCTAATTGGAGTTGTTTACGACAGCCATTTGCCTCCACCTGCCCTGTTATTGACGGTTTATAAGCAGCTTTTCCTCACATGGAACAGCTCGGCAGCCAGAGAGCTGAAGAAGAGCTGAGCAAAAGGAGAGTGTCTCCAATGCACTGGCACACAGTAGAGGTACACTTGGCGTACTTTCCTAATAGTTACATTTCAATGTGGCTTTATATGACCATAAATGCCATCTTCTAGAGTAATAGTGGTTTTCTGGTAGTTTCTGTTACTGCTCTTTGGAATAGAATGGAATGAATGTCTCACCAATGAGCTCAAAAATACCTTGATCCTTAGTTAATATTGATGGTTTTGATATCCTATTGCCAAGGTGAGGCATTCCCAGTCTGTAGTGTTTCTCCTCAGGCACCCAGGGACAGTCAGGCAAACTGTTAAATTCACAACAAACTCCTTAGGTGGATATTCTTGTATGTCCTTTCTTAATGTTAGCATTTTCTCATTTTGGCATTTAACTTTAGGTGTATAAAGTAGGATTGTGTAATGATCCCAGTATAGTCAAGGAGAGAGGAAGGTGGGTTACAGGATTAAGAGCAGAAGCCTATCATCTTGTTTGTTGTCTGTCCATCTTCCCTCTCTGTCTGCTGCTAAAGCCTAGGGAGCTGAGATGTCTATCTTTGCTATTTAAAATCTGATGTTTATACTAGTCAGTATAAATGCTACTCTTTAGTTGTCCTTAGGGACTTACTGCAAAATAGCTAGTATGCTGAGAATTTGCACCTGTACTCACTATAAATGAGCATTTCTGTGTACGCGAGTACTGATGTACTAAAAATGGTCTGCTAGTGCCCCATCCCTCAGGTGACAATGACAAGCTTGAGTTTTTCTGCTGAAATATAAGAGATGGAGAATGTTAAATGGAAGCTAAAAAGTCACTCATAAGCTTCATCTCTCTCTGACAGAAGCCACAGGTGTCAACTCTGTGGGCAGTGGAGGGAAGTGCCCACTTTCCACTTACAGAGAATCATCCTACATTTCCTTTCAGCAGAGAGAGTGTATTTCTGAACTGATAGTGGCATTTGCAGCAGAAATCAAGTGCACATCTCGTAAAATTGTCACCCAGGAGGTGCCATTTCATCGTTTAGGCACATCCTGTTTCCTAGTGTAACAGTAAGTGTAGCACAACTAAATGAAAAAAATGGCAGTCTTGTGTCAAAAAATGTAGCAAAGTATCAGTTAGAATAGTCCCTCTCCCAAAAAGCAGAGAAAAGATACAAGAGGGAATAGCTTAAATAGGGAGAAATGTTTGCCTCGCAGCCACAGTAAGCTGTCAGCTGCTGAATCTGTGTTATTTTCAATTAGGCTCATCTGATGCCTGTGTATACAGGAGACATATGTCACTTTGCAAGAGACACCGTGAGCTGCCTGGGTTAACAAAGCCTCCCATGCCATTGACTTAAGCAGCAGTTAAATAGCTCAGCGTTATTACACTTCTCATTTTGAAAGTGTTTTAGGCTTTGCTATTAAAACATTGTTTATGTTAAGAATGAGCTAGTGAGATGGAGTTTTACTAAGCTTCTCATATGTACATAAAATAATGTCTTCATATAAGAAAATATCCTGCAAACAATTATGTATGTGAGTAAATTTGCTCTTTCCAGCAAACCAAACCAAAGTCTAAAAATATAAACCCTAAAAATACTTCCTTTTCAAAGTCAAAATATGCATAAATGGGTTCTCTTAGCTTCATGGGATATGTGAGAAAACAATGGCCACATTAAAAGCTATAACTAAGAACACAGTAATTTAAAAATACATTAAATTTTGTCTTCTAAAAAGTTAGTTTTGGATCATTAAGTGCATATCATTTCATAAATATCATATGTAAGCAGGGCTCGTTCCTGTGATTATTCTCTGTAGCATTCATTCTATGGTGCTGTGGGAGTCCTATACAAACTTCATCTCATTTGGCTAGATACTAACTGTTTGCATTTTTGTGCATTGACTATATGAAATAATAGCTACAGGGTTTGTCACGCTCCTGTGAATGATCCAAGTCAACGTTCCTGGATCTTGGTGAATTTCTCAAGTTAAAGAGACTGAAGTGGCTAGTGTGTCATCTGCATGAGTCAGGGGTCACCAGCTACAGATGGAAAAATATCTGTTTATATCTAAGGAAGAGAATTGTCCTCCTGCCTCACTGAGCTGGACTTTGTGTTTACGTTCACATTTTAACATGACTCAAGACATAGAATCTGGCAGCTTCTTTATCATTTACCCACATTTTGCCTTTTCCCCAATCCCCAAACTGTTGTCTCTCTTCCCTCCACTAGAACAGACGTTGTTTTCACCTTTCTAGGTTGATCAGCTTGCAAGCAGATGTTCTTATGTAATTTTTAATTAATTGATTTCTTCCTTGGAGGGTTTTCGTTCATCTGTTTTAAAAAGATACCTTAACTTAAAAAAAAAAAAAAAAAAAAGAGAGAGAGAGAGAGGAAAAAAAAAGCACATTTCCTTGTAGTCTTGTGCAGTTCAAAATGAAAATATAGTAAAATATGTCAGTGAAATTAAAGGAACTCTTAAATTGGTAGAAAAAGTTTATACATCATACCTATAGCTAAATACCTTAGTTAAAATGTAACCATTATATACATCATTTGTATCAATGACATAACACCTCCCAGCCAGTTCCCCTTGTCCATCCTGAATTTCTGAGTTCTGCAGTCCCGCCTGTCTGTTCTTTCTGCCTCCAGAGAGGGGAGAAGAGGAACAGAATTTGAGAAATACGAGAAAGATGTCTGAGAGTAGTACTCTCCTCTGTCTTCTTTCTTCCTTTTTAGGCTTCTGTTGTTCTTTTCTTTAGTCAATATTGAAAGATTGATGTTGTAATAAGAGCTAACATTAAGACCTTGATTCGCTTAGCAAAAGGACAAGGGATGTTTTTGGGTGTTGTAGAGGCCTCCAAGATAATGCGTTTTCCAAGCACAAAAATGCCTTTTTCTGCCAAGGACTGTTGAGGGCTTTGTAGTTAGTAAAGTTCATCTCTTCTGGACTGTAACTATGTGTTGTGTCACTTTGCCTGTGGAAACATTAATATTTCCTCTTCCGTTCATTGATCATGCCAGTTGAATGAGGTGACACCGCAGCTGAGCACCAGCATCTTGCCAGAACTACCCCAAGTCAACCCCCAGCCAAGCCACCAGTATGAGCATTCACAAATGTATTTATTTCATTTAAGATGAGCTTGGTTACTTAAACAGTGGAAATGGTAAGTTTTTGCCATCTCTCCTTAATTTAATTGAAATACCTTTCAGGGGAAGTTTATTTTGCTAGCATGATGGAAGAAGAATAATTTTGGCTGGAACAGAGTGGGGAGGAAGATAAGCAACTATAAGCAGCAGCCTTTCAAATAACAGAGCTGGGATTTAAATTAAATGTGTTCATCATCTCACACAATGGATTATGTGTGATTACTGCCCTAAATATAGGGAGATCTATAAAAAGCTTATTTAGATGTTTGTGAGCCAGAGCTCTGATTGGGATTCTCTAGCACTTTAAATGTGAAAGGCTTCTTAAGGAAATAATTTTAAAACAGCAAGTATGATGTATGTCTGAAACTCTGCAAAACAAAATTGGGTCTGCGCATGTACCAGTCTGGACTGAAATGAAAAAGTCCTCCAGCAAGTCCTTTCACACCCCGTTTTCCAGGTTCGCCTCTATCAGCAATAAACTGAGAACCCCAAGCCAGAACAAATCAGTTTATACAAATAACAACCAGCCCTTTCCCAGAACAATTTCAAGGAGCAGCAAAGAGGCCTTCTTTTTCAGCTAAGGTTGGATACATGATAAGGACGAGCACTTTTATACCCTGTCATAAAGTATAATTAGACTTAAGGTATCACAAGGGAAGAGAATTCCATTCTGTGAGGAAAGACTGAGGTATTTCCAGAACTAAAGCTGTGCATATCCAAAAAGAAATAAGCTAAAATGTTTCAGTCCCTAACTAAATCACATAGAAACTTTTAATAACTAAAATCCTTTTAGAAATCCAAGCAGTACACGTAAAACCTCTAGAATCTGTGACTTTACTATGTTTTACGCCTTCCGTGCCTTCAAAGTTTATAATCCTTTGTTCTATCTAAACTGTATTGAATCTCCCTGCTGAGGAAATGTATTTATCATCCTTGAAGTGTGTGTTCATATCTGTCTTCCATTCCAGAAGGGAACATTAAACAAATAAGTAAATAAATAAATAAATAAAAGATGCATTTGGTTACTGAACTTTTTGAGGACTGTGTATGTCATAACATGACAATAGTGAGATTTGGTAACTAAGGTTCCCTGGATACATTTATAGAGTAGGCTATGAAGACACCTATGTACTTTCAATGTAAACAAAGAATACGATAAAGAAAGTTATATTGCTAGGGTCACAGGGTGGTTCAGGCTAGAAAGGACCTCAGAGAGGTCTTTGGTTGACCCTTAAAGCAAGATCTGCTATGAGATCACACCAGGTTATTCGAGGTTCCGTCCAATCTTGTCTTGTAAACCTCTCATAGTACATCTTGAGCACATCTTGAAACATCCTTTACCACACTTAATTAGCAATAGTGAAAACACATATTTGTCTTTACAAAAACGTTCTTTGGCTCACATGACACCTTTCATTGCTGCTGCTGAGACCCAGCAATCTCCCTCAGAACACAGACAATAATTTTTTTTGAGGTCAGTCCATCTATTTGCATGAAAACATGAGCAGAATTTATGAAATCCCTGACAAGGGAATTCAGTTTGCAAAATGGCTTGTGCTACCAGTGCATGTTTTGGGCTAAGTAAGTTTTTTATGAACTCTGAGCTCCAATGTCAAGGTTCAAATTGTTTTCCAGACCTCTCCATGATCTAAGCGGTTTGGATCCAATAGCACAGATTTGGGCCAATCTATAATTCTGATATTGCAAATATGCTTCAGGCTCTGTAGCCTTTAAAGTCTGTTGGATGTATTTGAATAACTGATTTTAGTATCTAATTGCTTAGAGGGAACTAATTGAAATACTGCCCTAAATATGGACTTCATTTCTGCTATCATATTTCTACAGTGATTTTCCATTCTAATCTAGCAATTCTGGTGAGCTGATGCTGAACGCATTTAAAATTTGTCCTGTTATTTTTTGTTTATTGTACTATTTAATGTACAGTGACAGAAAATGGGTAAGAGTTTAAGGTAGCAACTAATGTATTAAAAGCAACAGAAAAGAAATAAAGTTGGGGCAGGGTGAGGGAAAGCAACTTGGAAGAAATAGTTTCACTTTTTCCAGGTATCAGAATCTACACTCAAACATTTCCAAGTCCTTCTGGTCCTATTAAATACCAGACAAACAACACAGATACAGCTGGAGCAGTACTGGTTATTTTGCAATGCTTTACTTGGCTGTGTGAAAACAGACTTTACATTATCCTGTGCTTATTGCTGGAATTCCTCTGTCAGCAGACAGGCTGAGCTTATAACAACTGTTTAAGATTTGAAATATTTTTGTTCAGAAATCTGACATGATTTGCTAGTTGTGACAAAGGATTTGACAATGACCAGTGATTTAGGTCTACCTGTAATAAGTGAATTAATCTGAGTTAAAACATAGTGATCTGTCATGTTTAGAGATACCTCAACAGCTGGCTGACTTGTCCTCTGTCAAGCTAGTTTGTCCTGTGCAAATCTTCTGTCAAGTACGGAAAATAACTGTTGGGAGAAAATTACATGGCAGTTTTAGAGTTAGTGATGAATTTTTCTCCCAACATACCAGCTGTGCCAGCAACACTATTTTTTGTGGCATTAATCAAATATCTTGCCTGCAGCACCTTCACTTTCCCAGAGGCTGGAAGATGAATCTGTTTAAAAAATTTCACTGGGATTTGCCAAGAGCTTTTCCTAAGCTCAGTTACTAGTCCACGCACCTCGCAAGTTTGAATAAGGCTGTTAGGGTCGTTGTTCTCAGAATTGAAAGTCCTGTAGTGTAATTTTACCCTATACATGAATTCAAAACCATTGTTACAGTGAACATGATGAAATTAAGGGGCCTGCCATAAGGCCAAGTACTCAAGCTTTATTAATGTACTCCACTTACTGACTTACAGGTCTGTGTTTATTCTGGTTATAGTTCTGCAATTAGCAAAGTACAAAACCAATGGAAGGCCACAGACTAATCCAGCCACTTTTTCTGCAGATGGAGGAAAATTAAGACAAGTTTAGGTTAATAAACACAAATGTATTCTGTTCCTGTATCAGCATATTGCATATTTTCTTTGAAAGTATAAACTGTAAGAAATTCCAGATTACAGGTTTTCATAAATAAAACGTATTTTATTTTAATCAACACAGAATAGAAATGTATTTTCATAATTTCCTATTTTTTTAGTACTGTAATTTTAATTCACAGTTAATAGGCTATTTCTTATATGAGCATTGGGACCCAAATGCAGCAAGAGAAACAATAGGCGCCGATCTCCTCTCTTTGGCAACCAATGACAGGACCCAAGAGAATGGCAAGAAGATCTGCGAGGGGAGGTTTAGGCTAGACATTAGGAAAAGGTTCTTCACCCAGAGCATGGTGGAGCACTGGAACAGGCTCCCCAGGGAGGTGTCACAGCCTCAAACCTGACAGTGTTCAAGAAGAGACTGGATAATACCCTCAGACACATGGTGTGAACTGTGGGGTTGTCCTATGCAGGGACGGGAGTTGGACTTGATGATCCTTGTGGGTCCCTTCCAACTCAGGACATTCCATGATTCTATGATAACAGATTCCCACTCAATTGCAAAGACAAACATACTTTTACCTTTTATTCATGTGCATGTATACCACTACATATGTTTCGCAATACAAATGAGTGCTGCATGCTTTCATAGCTTAAAGGCTGCTAGCACAGTTGGGTTCACCTAGCACTTAAAACTTGCAAAATACACACATGTAGCATCACACAGTAGATGGGATATTGAACTCCTCTCTGTAGGCAATCTGTCTTAGAGAAAAAAAGGTTAAAGAATTGTTCTGATTTGCTTTCTGTGCAATGCTGACCTGTAGGAAGTTAAAGAAGTGCATTCAGCTTATATAAGTGAAGGTGAGGTATCCTTCACCAGAGCGAGCCCATGCATTGTCATCCCATCTGGTTCCTGAGATTGCTTTCCTTTTCCCATTTCCATTGGTTCTACCATTCACTGACTGGCTTTCACATTACTCCTTTGCTTCCAGATAGCTCTTACAGATACCAAAAACATGTCTTTCACGTGGGATTGAAAAGGAAGGAGTAGAATCAATTTAGTACAACTCCATCTATCCCTGCTGGAGACTTCATATAGGCTAGTAGCCTTTCTGGTTATGTTGAAGGCCTCTAATAATGCTAAAGCAGAGCACTAGACTTTGGTACATAGCCCTTGTGAGGGAGGCCATTCATCAGCAAGCCAACATTATGCCTTTGTCATGCTAAGGTCTGAAATGAGATTTGAAAGACCTAGGCTGTGCTGATGTCTTTATCTGATTAACATTCTGTTGGATAGGGAGTTTGAAGAGGCATTGGCCTTGGTTAACAAGACTTTCCAAACTCTTTTATCTGCTCCTGATTTTATTAGTCCTACCTAGAGCCCCTGGAAAGACTCCTGAAACTGGTTTTCTTTCATGACACCTTGAAGATCAAGAAGCCCTGTAGCTACTGTGCATAATCAATACTAAAGTTTCGACAAACATGTTCTAAAGAGATTTTGGGTTGGCTGCTTCTGTACCATGAACGCTGGACGTAGAAAGCATTATTCATCTCTGAAGAAGATTTTTGTTTAATAATTGAATTTCCTTTAGAATTTGAATTTGTAAACTTTATTCTGCTAAAAGTAAAGGCAACTTTAGAGTTGCACAGAAATAATGCTTAAAAGGTAACCAAAATTAAAAAGTGTGGACTCTAGCTGCAGTTGTATTTTCAAATTCTTTGTGTGTGTTTCTCCATGGTCTATGTGGTAATGATTACAGTCTTCTTACATATTGAGGAAAGTTAAGCCAGTGTTTTGAAAGCTGGAAGAAGAGACTGTATCCAAAATATAGAAAATACCTTTGTTTTTTTTCTATTCCAAGTCCTAGTAAATTGTGAAATGGTCTTACAAAAGCTTCTGTGTCCATAATCACTGGTATATTATGCCATATTTTCCTTTAATGCATAAGTAAACTAAAATCGGGCACTAATCATTATCATTGTCATTGATAATAGAGTTCCTGCCACCAACATAAGTAGCGGCACAAATTCCTAATTCAGCATCAAATCCATTTTTTTTTTTCTGATACTGGAATAATTTTGTTGATTTGCATAACCTCATTAGCAAAGGCGTTTGCATGAGCCTAACTAATATTTGAGAAACATTTACATATCACTCCTTTGTTTTGAATGTGTTCTATACGAAAAAGAACAACTCCACAGAACTATTAAAGGTTATGGTGATTGAAGTTACTTTACAGTAATTTAAATAGTTTTTATAGCAGGTTAAAAGAGAGGTTTAATTACTTTATATCAGCTGTAGTACTAGAACTACTGTGCTAGGTAGTATTTGACATGTGTGTCTGCCAGACTTCCTATCTGTCCACCTGTCCACCTTTCTCAAGTGTTTCTAGCTGCAGAAGTACTTTTAAAATTGCAATAAAGAAAGAGAGTGAGAGGTTTCTTGAATCATGCTATTGTATATCTAAAAAGGTATATTATTTTGAATGTGGTGTATTTTACAGTTTGACAAGTTGGAACTTTGTAAACCGACAACTGGGCACAGACGAAGGTATCCATTTATCTCATATATGTCTTGTTGAGGCAAAGCTGTCAGAAGAAATCTTATCACATGGTGCCCCATTTGTTTTCTGTAGTGATTTATGATGGTTTTGAAAAGGTCTTGTGATCCCATAGGCTGCCACAATTCTCTGACTCTTCTCTATCAATGGATCAGATTTTTGACATTTTTTGAGAGCATTCAGAAAAGATTTGATAAATCAGCTTGTGGTGTTTATTTTAATTGATCTGAAGCCCATTCCTTCAAGAATTCATCAAACACTGTGACAGGGTCTGGGTGTGCTGCAGTGAAATGAAAGAACTGGGTTGCTCATGCTTCTGTGATGATGATATAGATATTTTGTTGAAAGTTTATGCTCGCAGACGAGAAGATGTCATAACTAATTTAGCATGTTGTAAATCTTTTGACGCAGATTCTAATTCATAAATCTCATCCATCACATGTGATTCATGAAACGATAGACAACCTTTGATGAGAAGGTACTTTTGTGTGTGTGTGTGTGTTCCAAGTTCTTAGCATTTTTTTCTTCTTCAGAAATAAATCACTCCAGAACAACAGAATTCTGTTATGAAAGCAGTGCTGTAAAGGTCTCTCATTCTTTTGCATCTGTTCTTCTTCACATAAGGGATAACACTTCTTCTCTTTAAGATGCAAATGAATAAAATTGTGTGAATAAAATGCATGCAGTTCACTTTACAACAGGGAGAAAAATGTAACTGATTGCAGTGGTTCTGGTTGAGGAGTCATCACATTTGGCTGGTATAACCTGGGTCTCTTTTCTTCTCTCACAGGAACCTCCATCTGTTGAAAACATCACCACAAACACCTGTCCTGATCAACCACAGTCAGTGTCTTTGATCTCTTCACTCATTCCTGTTGTGCTTGGTTGGTAAACCTGTAAGGAGACCATTGCAGGATCTGAGCCTCTCTCTTATCAGCCAATCCACTCTTTTTCCTGCCAAGTTGAGGCATTGCTGCTGAGTGGTGGCTGTGGATGGTCAAGGAGGGAATTTGTGGTGGTGTATTTGATATCTCTAATTAAGGGAAATGAGCATGGGATGACTGATAAGCAGGCTGGCCTATCAGGCAATGAATGATAATAAATAAATAAATGTCACTCAACAGTGTTGCCAAGAAAACTGCTGAGGACTGGTATCAATCAATGTCTGTTTATCTGTCTAAGACTCTGTCTTCAGATAGAAAGTTTAGGTAACTCCATACGTTATCAGAATACTAAAGTAACAACACCAAGAATTCACAGGTTACGTACTCTTAGAATTAAGTTTGCCAGTGGGATATTCATTTGCAATCACTCTGAATACATCTTTTGATATTCTTCCTCAACGTCATGGTTCTGGTAAAGCCAAATAGAGAACTGAGTGAACAATTATTCATTTTTGTTAGCTTGTGCAGAGAACACAGATAACTGTATATTCTTTTCTTGCAGTAATCTGTTTCACTTGCATTCTAACTTCTGCATGGAGTGAGGCTAGTACATCTTTTCAAAATGATAAGTTGCTAATTCTCTACATTGCTTTTGTTCTCTCAGAAGTGCTAGATACAAGGCCTGTGGAAGAAAACAATGATCAAGTTTGTGCTCAACACAGCTGGTGTATCAGACAATATAAGAGGATCCTTAATGTAGATTTTAGTGCTGAGCCTTTACTGAGTTCTTGAGAGTACGTGCAAATGACAGTTTCCAAAATCTTATAACTTGGTCCCATATTCATTTGAAGAGATAAAACATGCTTTTCTGAAATGAAGATATACTCCTCTTTTGTAATCCCGCTGCAGAGGAATAAATCTGGACCTCTTCAGTGAAACATTTGGTATTTTATAGAAATAAATGCTTATATCAATAAGACTATTTCTCCTTGCAATCTTTCTTAAAATTCTTAAAAACACTTATGGCTGAAGGAAACACCAGCCGATGGAAACACAGCCTGGAAAACCAGCTAAATGACTTTGGTGGGATGGAATGAGTGGCTGGAATAGCAGCAAGTAACCGTCACAGACTGAAGAATGGAATCTAAAGTGTTCACCATCCAGTCAGTGCAGGGCTTTATAGGTTACTAATTTCTTTTTTGCGATTTATTGCAGACTTCACTATCAGTGACTTTAAAAGTCAACATTTTCTCCTGCAATACATGGGTCAAGGATTTTGGAGTTATCTTTTTTTTGCCTAGCATATTTCTGAGCTTATTTCCCTTACCTGTGGTTTCTTTTGCATATGCTTAAGCAAAAGGTTTTCTGCTCACATGATTATGTGTAGACCTGCACAGCAGTTTTGAAGGCTCTTTTTTTAAGTTGAGAGAGAAGCTATCAGCATGGCATGGCTTTCAATGCAGTGTTCTGTTCCTCCACACAAAGAAGAAAAGCTTAGATTTTCTACAGCACTGTGATATTCTAGATGCCATCAGAGAAGACTGAGGAGTAAGTAGGCATAGTTCAAGGTGGGGGATTGAACATTTGGACTCTGTGCTTTTCTTCTCAAACATCTCCTCTTTTTTGCATCCTATCCATCTATGCTTCTCATATTTTATTTTTTTTTTCCTCTAGAGTAACAGTAGCATGGAAACAGTTGTCTGTGTGCCTGATTCTGAGGCCTGCCATTTTGTAGGCATCTTTCTTTAAAGACTAACTTAATCTGGTATTGGGCCAAGACTCAGCAGACAGATTCAGCTGCACTTAATCTTCCAATCATTTTGGTCCAGTCTGTCCACATTCAGCCCTGATACGCAACACCCTTGCTACTCCACTGTGGGCTGTTCCCTTAACAGAAGCAATTGGTATTGCCAAAGTGTGTATAATGCTTGACCATTTTTCTTAGAAGAATAAATGTATGTGAGAATTTAGAATGGACATTTCAAAGGGACAGAGCCGCTATGTAGAAGCAGTCATAGAAAGCTGTTTAAAAGATACCCTGGACTCTCTCTAAGAGGGCAATTTTTAAAAGTGCTGTCAGCTCTAAGCACAGTTTTTAAAAGCCCAGTGCATTGCCAACTGGCGAGGGTTTCCAATATGTCTGTAATTCAAGATTTTTATAAAATTATTTTTTATTTGACCAAATGCCAACCTAATCAGTTGGTAATGAACTTGGTGTTTTAGTTGTGAGCTAAAGTAAGAAAGAGAGAGAGCACTCAAAGTCTGCAACAGCAGGATCAACAGATTTTCCAGTGTTACTTCTCCATCAAAGAAGCAAATAATTTGGAATTTAAATGAATGGTAGAATTAACCAGTATTTCAAATTCTTCCAAGGGTGCTTGAGCTTCTAATCTCAGTTATTTTCAGTCAAGATGGGTGAAGAAGAAATATGCTTTGAACATTATTATTTTTAATCTCCAAAAATGTTCTCTGTTTCCTGCCACCACCACAAACAAAATATTGAGTAGTTTTGACTCTTCCCAAAGTGTATTCTTTTTCTAAGTGGTCATTAGAAATAAGTAACATTTACTAAAATGCACTCTGGAATAAACAGGTCTGCCAATCATAAAGAAAAAAAATATTAACGCTGGCATTAGGAATTAGGACTGTGCCATCTCCACTTAATTTGTGGGTTTGGATCACGTTTAGGAAGGAAGGAAAATGATTTTATGAGCCATTCACTGAAGGTTAATTCAACAAATGTAATACTCAAGCCCTTTCTCTTTTTCTTCCGTTATTGTGTACTGTCTTTTTATGTCATTCAGGGGAGCATAGAACTCAGTGCTCAGCTACTATGAATTTTCATGGCTATGTTGAAACCAATGGAGCTAGACCAATTTACTTCAGCTAGGGTTTGCTATTTATTTTTTAAAATAAATTATTCTGAGTGCACATTGGAAAAGTGATTCTATAGACATTTTGCAACAATGGAAGGTTCTCAGTTATTCTTTTTTGCTCTGTGGAAGCAACCGCTCATAAGTCTTATCAAATGATGCTTCTCAATACATCAGCCTTGGCAGTTTATATTAGCAGAAGACATCAGGTTAGGTGTTAAGTGAGTTAAGAAAGCATATCCTTGCTAATTAATTTATTTTCCATATTGGCCTGCATTGGGTACAGATGCTTTCATCCAACCTGAAAGGAACCATGGCAAGCAGGTGTTACAGCAATCTTACCCAGAGGTATCCAAGTATTTTTGCCTGGCAGCATTCCAGCTACAGACTGGAACTGCTTTTGGAGAAGTTGTCAGTGAGACTGATTGCATTTTGGAATTTCCATTGATTAATTATCTCTCCAATTCTTCACCACAGGCAACACCCTGAGTTTTGAGACTGTGCATTAAAACTTACTGTGCTTGTGTTTATCAGTTTGAAACATTGTGGGATTTTCATAGGTTGTATCTTACAGTTTCTGTATCTTACAGAAGTGTTTAGGCGTAGCTATGCTGCTGTACTTCTTCACAGACCAAAGAAAACAGAGAAAACCATCCAGGCAGGGTTTTCTTACTGAAAATTCAGCCAGCCTTCATAATTCTTCACCAGCAATGACAATTCATGGACTTATGGCTGGTTGCTCTGCTAGGAACCAGCTTATTCTTGACATTTTGTGAAGGGAAAAAGGCTTCAGTTTTTATTTAGGGTTTTTTTTTGCTGTGTACAAAGATTAGCACAGCTCAGCATATAGGAATAGCAAAGTACTTATTAAAATTATGCTATTGCTTGCAAACATAAATATGGAAAGATCCAGCTAAAAAGGCCACTCTTTTTACAGGTTTACCATTCTAACCCAACTAAGAGATTTTTTTTTTTCAGCAGCTACTTGTAAAAACCTCTTTCTAACACAAATCTTGGGTCTTAAACAAGTGGAGTAGTAGACTAACCAGCTTAATAAAAAGAGAGATGATATGCAACTAATGGACAGGGCATTGCAACCAGGTGTTAACAAATCATTCATTGCACCAAGTGCTCTTTCAAGTTCTGTTGTAAAAACAATTAAAGTACTGATGGCAGGCTTAAGTTACTTCAAATCATTTGGCAGAATTGATCCACAATTATCTTTGTAATCCCTGAAGCCCCAACCACTAAATCCTCCATCCACTTTATATTTCCTATACACAGTTCTCATACCTGTCAGCTGCCATGCTCAATATCCACTGGAGCCGGCAACTTCACTGGACCCAAGAATTCCAAACTCCAAATCTGCTTGTGCTCTGAATACTCAGGTTCAAGTGCACCAAACACCTTTGCAACGGTATACCCGTCAGCTTTCGAAGAGCTTGTAGATTGTAGTGATGTGCTTTTTAGGAAATGTTATGCTCATCTCTAATACGAATGTCAAAAAGAAATAGAAAAATGCCTTTAGTGGAGTTTTGTATGATTTCTCCAAAATGCAATACAGACATTATCATATCAGATGAGTAATTCATGTGGCATGGCACCTTTCCTCTGGCAGTTTAGAAATGCAACTCCCCTCGGCAGAGAAAATGTCACTCCAAATGATTAGAGTTTAGCAGAGTCACATGTACCAGAGCACAAAATTGGAGAATGGGAAGTGTTAGCCTTAATTATAGGCAGTGATTTTTGTGATTCTCATAATAATTTGGAGATTTATGTCTCTCACATCATCATTCCAAAACCTAGAAGCCAGATTTTCTTCTGTGGCTAATGACGTAAGTGGAGAGGCATGAGATGCAGGAGAGGAAATTTTGCCTGACTTTTACCCTGTGGATGTTAGACCAGAATGTGCCCACAGCAGGTAATAATGAAAGAAGTGCCAGACGACTTAGTGATGGGGATATGCATTGGTACTCGACTTAACTGTGCCAATTTTGAGCTATGAAGTCAAACCAAAATAGTCTCACTGGAGACTTCACTGTGGGAATCTCTGGCTGAAAAGCATTTTTTTCTTGTGCAGCCCCTGGGCAGTGTACAGAGAACAAAGCAAGGCCAAGAACACACCCCTATTTTCTGCAGAATTAATGGAGGCATCTGTTTCACTGTCACCAGCCCTGACTCTCAGATAGAAAGGATTTTTAATTGCCTTCCTACTGTTAAAGCTTATCCTCACTAGTTTAGTCTCCCCAGTTCAGGCATCGGGCATCAATGCATTTTGTTTGTTTTAATGCCAACATATCGAACCATTAGAACAGAAGGCACCACTTAGTCCATTACCCAGTCAATTTTCAGTTTAAACACCGTTCTTGTAGGCTGGTAAGGGATTAGAATTGGTTTGAGTGGCGCAGTGAGCTTTTTGGCCTCTATTGCACAAAACAGGGAGTTACTCTGTCTCCTTGATAATAAGTTGCTCAGAGTAAGGGAAGAAAACAGAATTTCAGTTATTGAATATTTAATTCCGGACAGCAGTTTAATCAGAAGTGGGATTTGGGCAATTGCTCTAGCCCCCACCTAACATACTACAGTTTCAGTTCTTAGTATTCCTTAATTATCCCACTGAGATGTTTGAGGAGCAACTAGTAGTAAATGAACTTGGCAAATCAGCTATTACCCCAGTAATGAAATACAAATACATATGTTTGACAATTCTGCAAGGAAATTGTTGAAGCTAGGACTCTCCATGGATTGTATTGGCCAAGAGAGAAAAAACAGGTGTTGTTATCAAAATTTGTATACAAATAATTTGACTAGAGTTTTAAAATAATGCGAAGCTTTTTTCCCCTTCAGCTAATTCCAAGCATGTTGGTTAATGTATGGAGAGCACCGATTGTCAAATAATAAGTCTGTAACAGCTGTGAATTCACACTTTGACGTAGTTCTAAATATTCAAGGATTGTACATTAACATTATATCTAAGGATGTGTATCAGCTTTGCATCTAACCTTAAACAAAGGAGAGTTCAGCTCTACTGAGAAAATTGATTTTATTCAACAGTAAGGCAAGGGAAATTAGTACATTCAATATTTGTAGAAAGAAAATAAGCAAAGCCCACAAGTCTGGGTGGTTTGAGATTCTTCTTTGTTTTAGTAATTATACTTTTATATGTTAGATCTCATATTTGCACTTTCAGAAGTATTCTAAATGGTTTATGCATCAATCATGTCCTGGACCTGCTGGATTTCTACACAATTTTACAATGAACTTAGAGGCCAACTCATTGAAAGTAAAACTGATTTTTAACTTTACAGCTGTAGCTATCACATTCTGTCTGTCTGGGACATCAGGACAATTTAATTAGTAACCAAATGTCATTTGCCTCTAGTTCGCTTGCACGATATCTCAATGTGCTAATTTCTTAAATTAACATAATTTATTATTTAAGCTGTCTTTGATTTCAGGAACAGAGTTGGAATTACTTCATCTGAGGCCTTTTATTCATATGCAAGAGGATGAAAATAGGAATACTTCATCCAGATGCATTTACTAATGTTTACTGTAGAATGATAAGCCAATGTAAAGCTAGGAAAGTCTCCCAAGCATCACAGATCTCCGTTTTGCCATTAACCATAACAGTTTAAACAGTATGCCACAAGAAATATCGACAGGTCAAGTACAGCAGAGAAGAATGTGCGTCCCAGTGGCCTTTACACTGACAGTTTCTCCCACATTAAAGAGTTAACTAGCAGCCTACCAGCTCGAAGTGGAAGCTAATGAATGAAATGGAGATTGATATAGACTCTCTTTGGAGGTGCATCGATCTGTATCTTCTGAACTCAGCTTAGGAATTCTGCAGGCAGCATTGCATGAGTAACCCTGGCATGGTGCCCATTAGCAAATAACTCTTTTAATGTTTGTCTTCAATTGATTCACTTATTGTTGCACTGGCTACTATGTAGTTCTGCAAACTTTCCTGTATTTTGCCACTGTAGTAAAAAGTTATGTAAAGGTCTACAACAGGAATTTGATTTTGGAAGTACAAAACCAAAGCAAATTCTCAAGCAACTTTCTTCATTCTGCTTATTTTCTTCTGCTCCCAGCCCCCAACCCCAAAGAGCATCAGGTGAAGGCCTTCCATATTTTCTGCTCAGCAGGTCAGGAAAGGTTGGACCCTTGTTGAACAGCAGAGAGAGTAATAATATCCCAACTTCAGCTGTCTGAGTAGTCACTTAGTTCAAGTTTAAGTCTAAATTGCTGTGTACTCAAAGAGGGAGGGCAACTCACTCCTCCTGTCTTGAACACCTGTGAGTAGCTGTCTCCAGTCTCTCTACATCAATGAGGAAGCAAGCATGTACAGCTAGCCTTGATTATGTCTCAAGTTTTATGGTAAGAAACCTAAACAATAGCAATAGGATGAACACTTAACCCTATAAGCAAATCTATGTATGCAAACAAGCTAGTGAAACCAAGCAGAAATGATCACCTAATATTGCTGAACCAATAAAAATCTCAAAATCCTACACCACCTGCAAAATTTCGGTAAAGACTTTTGGCTGTATACTTCATCACACAGAAAATTTAAATGTAGCTCTTGGCTCTCCACGTTTTATGTATGTAGATATCCATTTTTCAAAGCATATAGAATTATAAAACTAATAACTCTGAAAAGTTAGTGGCATTCAGAGGTGATCTTTCTGTCTACAATTGAATTGTCATTAAGAGAGGTAGACAGAAGCCACTTAGTGGCTTTTTACAGAAAACTTTAAACCAAACACATTTAAGAATAAGGTACATTGTCCCATCTGTTCTCTTTTTCTGTCAAAAGTTTTCTGCCTGTCTTTTGTTTTTCCTTGCAATTTTGTTTTCCTGCCTGCACTGTAGGCATAGAAATCTTTGCATGGTAAAATAATTGTTTTGATTATAGGCTTGAATCAAGCATCTGTAAATCAAGGTGGAACCTGATGTAAAACTATTGCTTCCTTTGAAAGGCTTTTGTATTGAAAATCAAAACAAAAAGAAAATTACATAAGAATTTAAAATTATAAAATGAGAATTTTTGATATAAAATTATTGAGAATTTGTGGTTATTGTTTTGATGGCTTTTCATCATTGACAGCTGTAATTGCTATCAAGTTGGTTTTTTTTCTTAATAATCATGTGTATCTTCTGAAACTCTCTTGCTTAGGTGTGTACTTAGACTTGTAAGTATTAAACTTTAATAATTTAGGATCTAACATATTATTTATTATAATGATTACTGTTTAATTTTTTTTCCTGGAACTGCCTATTTTGAAGAAGTTGACATTATAAAAAAATCAAGAAATTTTAACTTATACAAAAGTGTGGGTCTTCTTGTTCTCTTTAGTTTAACTCACACCTGACAGTAAAGTATGCTTTGATTTCAATCCTTGCACTCATAACTCCATTGACTTCTGGAAATTGTTTCTGACTTACGCAATGGCAGATGAGAATCAGAGTTAGGTCTGATACCAGAATATTTCTCAAGACGGAAGCAAAAGAATAATTATAAGTAGTTTTTGCCTTCTGAACCTAATGGATTGTCAGGCATGCTTGACATTATTCTATAGGCAAGGCCACAGAAAATCAATACATCTTAGGCAGGGTTTAATTTATTTGTAGGTTCTTACAACTAATGACTTTCCCTTTCTGTTTGTTGATTTTCTTTTTAGCTTTTACTCTCATGAATAGTTACAATTTTATCCTCTCATTGTAACACTAGCTACTAGAACTATGATGCCATTGTAATTTTTGTGAAAGATTAGGTACATGAATAAAAAATAGAAATATGGAAACTGTACCTTAAAAGAATTTGGCCCAACAAAATCCAGCTTCTCTGACTCCCACCTTGGACAACACAATGGCCGTACCTGTGACCTCCATATAGTCTTGGGTGCTGTCACAGAGGCACCCCAAAGTCAGTTTTAGGCAGATAACAACTTCCAAAACTGACTTTATTCTAGCTGGAAAAATGCAGTAAATAAACAGACTAGAAAGAGGTTTTATACAATTAGCACTCTGACAACAGAAAATACAGGTTCAGATATCAGTTGAGGATGTTATTGGGGTACAGCAAATAAGAATAATGAGGATCCATAGCGTGCATGCACACACAGAATCACAGAATCACAGAATGTTAGGGATTGGAAGAGACCTCAAAAGATCATCTACTCTGATCCCCCTGCCGGAGCAGGAACACTTAGATGAGGTTACACAGGAAGGTGTCCAGGCGTCCACACTCACAAGAAACAAAACCAGAGCCCTCTGGCTCCAGAGTATCCACAAGAAATAATCACTTGCCTGAGCTAGGCAAGGACTCACACTTGCCTGGTTAGGCAAGAACTCATTCAAGGATATATCCAGTAAATAACCACTTATCCAAATGAGGAAGCGAGGCGCTCTCAATCCTGGAAAGTCTCCTTAGCGTCCCAGTCTAAGGGGAGGGCTCCAGTTCCCAGACCCACAGCTCCGAGAAGACTGCTCCAAAGCAGGCCTTCTGCAGCAGCCCCATTTATAATATGGTCAGATCTGGCTGTGGGCATTACAACATGGTCCAGAAGCTTCACAGCTACTCTGGGCACCTCCTCTGCTAACGACCTTGTCAACTGACTCAGGGTCCCATTAGGCGCTAAAAGAGCCATCAGCTGCCCCATTGAAGGCTCCAGATCTCAGGGGAATGTGCAACTGCCACAGGTGTCTTCATGCTAAGCACTATACCAGCCATATTCTAACTGAAAATCTCTTCTTTGATGATTTTCTCATCTGAATAGAATAAACAGAAGTAATATGAAGGAAAGTAATGCTGTTATTGTTCATACGGAAATGAGTTACTGAGAAGTAAGTGAGATACCCAAAGACACTTAAAAAAACATTGTGACTTAGAATTCATTTGTAATTCCTCAGGATATATACAGTATTCTGGACACAAAGACTAAGCTTTGAGTCTTATAATGGGTAGTTTTCTAGTTGAGAATATTTTCAATTGCACCACAATCCACATGTGCCCATTCTGCATATAGCATTGCAGTAGAGCTACCTTCCACATGCTTGATGCTGTTGTTCAGAGGTGCATGTGGGAAGGAGGATGCTCTTTCTGTAAGAATATTTAACTGAAACTGTAGATGGAGGTTGCTTTTTTGTTGTATTAGGAAAGGTTGCAGTTGGCTTAGCAACAATATTGTTCTACTGTAATTTAGGGTATTACCAGATCCCATTTCTCTCATTTTGTCATCCCCATCTTTTCATGCATGCTTAGCCTGCTGCAATTCAGGGCATTGACTCCAGCACCATTTCAGTTAGTCAGTATTGACAAACAGATAAATTACTCTCAGATCTAAATGGGGTTTTAGCTTGTTCTACCAGAATCATGAACGTTTGTGACTACATGGCCAAATTTTAACAAAACTTTTTAAGTAGGAATTGCTATATCACTGTCTTCCTTACAAACACAAAGACATTTCAGCACAAAACTGGAACTATGCAAGACTCAAGTGAGGAAGTAGAGAGTGCGTAACACTAAGATCAGGCATCTCAAAGCGATTCTTTACACTGGTAATAGATATGGCAAATGTACGGATTTTGTTAGGATTCTTCTGACAGCCATGAACACAAGTATATTTTACAGTAATGTAACTTTCCTAAATCCCTAGCAGGGAATACAATGATTTTCAGTATTATTTTTCACCACACTGACTGCACTAAAGAAGCCATATTTGATTAATTTCTTGAAGTTATTTGACATTTTTAAAAAGCTATGATAACCATTTAACCTTGGTTTAGTTCTAGTTGTTCAACCAATATTATACGTGATCTAAAAAAAAAATCAGATACCTAGACAAAGATAAATTACTGAAACAAATACACAAAAGGTGTTTTTATATGTGTCTCACAGTATTTGCTATAGGATAGGCCTGTAGGAATATAACTCAAGGATTTGGGGCTATACCTTTTTTCAGATTTACTTGTATCTGTGTTTTTCTCTGTATGTTTATGTTAAGAGAGAATAGAAATTGTAGCAGACCTTCTAACTTTATATAATATACGTAGTTAAATCAGTCAAGATATCCTAAATAATATTTCATGTGTTTCTGAAAAAGCATATTTTAATTCAAATTTCATCGCATTTGACCTTCAACTAGAGGTCAAACATGAAAGCAAATTTTTTCAGAGCTACTTTTTAATGACTCCAGAGCTGGGGAAAATCAAAATGGTTCATCTGTTGTCAGTAAATTATTAAACCTTTCAACTTAAAAAATATAAGCTTTTTGATAGTCTTGCTAATCAATGTAATAGCTTAGTAGACTGAATTTTATTCTCTCAAATCTTACTATAAAACATTACTCTGGCTGATAGCAAAGGCTGTAACTTCATACAGTTGTGAGCAGATGATCAGCAAAGGCATGCAGAATGGAAGCAAGGAAGGGCATAGGAGGGGCTTTATTGGCTTCATTGAGGAAAGGGATATATTTTCTCTCTTCCTCATCTCTGAAATGTGAGATATTTATTCTTGTCCAGTTCCTTAAATTAGTCCATCTGATCTATAAACATTAGTCAGGATTGGCCATCTTTATTCGAACACTCTGAGTTTGACATATTTTCCCCAACCCATCTGATTCTTCTCATCCTGCCACTGCAAGACAGGACACAACATAGTGAGTGCATGCAATCTCTCCTTCCCTTTTACATTGTTGTGGTTCATGAGCCATCTCAGATCTTTCATTTTATTCTAGAAGCTCATTGCATTGAACCTCATATTTGCACAGGACATCAGATGCAAGTTGATATTTTAATAAAATCTACATATACTTTTACTTATTAATTATTGACTTTTTCCATTGTTAGTGTAAAACTGAGATTTCAGCAAGTAGGAAAGCAAAATCCATCCATCCAGTTCCAGAGTGACAGTTCTGACCACATTTTGTAATTTCCTTCATCCTTGCTTGTATTTTCATTCGTTTTGTTTAAATGCATTAATTGAGTAAAAAACAAACAAACAAACAAAAACTGTGTGTGCAAAAAGTAAGGCTGTTCACATGAAAAGGTACCATCACTGATGTGCATTGTTTTTACTGGATAAAGTTTCACGTTTACTTGTTCTTTGTAGAAAATTGCCTTTCATAGAAAAGTTTCCTATTAGTCCCTATGGGAAATTGTCCGTAATTTAAATCTATATAGTTCAACACCCCCGGTGGTGTTGCTCAGAATTCAGCTAGCTGTCAG